>NW_010101900.1:0-855 GCF_000699245.1 Pterocles gutturalis
TGGAGGGTCCCCGCACAGCCAGCGCGGTGCCAGCCGGCCCCCCAGTGCCGTTTGCGGTGGCACATATGCCACGCGGTGGGTTTGTGGCGCCTGCGGCGTGTCGCGCGGTTGCCAGGCACGATGCCCGCTCCCGGTGCCAGAGTCTGGCAGGGGTTCCCGCAAGTGGGCACAGATTCATCCTGAAACACAAACAAAGGAGGAGGCGGCAAAGCCACCGCTTGCGTGGGCGCGGAGAGATTCCTGCACAGGGAGGGACTGCACCAGGGCCAGGAGTGCTTCTGTTTAAAATTAAAATGGTCTTTTCAAAGCCGATTAAAACTTGTTATGAAAGCAACCATGAACATCTGTGATCTCACAGCAAAGACTTTCCTGGCTCTTTCAGAAATTGCCCTGTTCCCATTGCAACATCGGCATAATTATGTCCCTTTATTTCAAGCTTGCAAGATATTTATATTTCAAATAATTTTTACAGAGTTCAGCTGTGAATTGCAAGCTGTTTTTTCTGCTTAGGTATTAATTGCATGTGTGTGTCCAGTGCTAAGCCTTATTGCCATGTAATCTGTGCAACGTAATTAACCATGTAGAAACCACAATACACTGCATTTGGAAGAGTTACATCCAGTTAATCTAATTGACTAATAACATGTTTTCATTTAGCAGCACGTACTGTATTTCCAGTGATTGAATTAATGTCATGTTAACGGCTGCTTTTTGCAACAACATTTGGCATAAATTGCATTAAAAATTGATGTTCGTACAAATGTATTTTGAATACAGCTCAGCATGTGGTCTGGGAAAACACTCCTGTTGTTTATTAAATCAGCTCGGTTCGCAAGTGCACCCGGAGGAGCCGTG
>NW_010101901.1:0-48351 GCF_000699245.1 Pterocles gutturalis
TATATATTATAATGGAAACTAAACTGTAATCAATTGTACTTGAACTTAAAAGAATAACCCATTCAATAGCTGTCTTTTTAATTACCAAATGAGACAACATGATCAGCTTTTGTAGAAGTTTGGTTAATCATGTGTACACTGAAGTTTAAGAAAAGCATTGTTGTGGGTTAGAGGCTGTACTTAGTTACAAATTTTTATCCTGTGTCAGCTTTCAATACATTTTGTGGCAGATGTGTTTGGCATACATCAAGGACTGATAGAGAAAGAGGTAAACTTTAGTATGTTTTAGAGATGTGTTCAGTCTAGTATTATATTGAACAGTAACTAAAAAGTAAATGCTTCTGAGAAGAAAGTTTAGTCATCTGAAATTATCCACCTGACCCCACCCACACTATAATATTTTCTTTTTAATAATAACTTCCAAATTAAATATAAATGTTTTGACTAGAAAGCCAAACAAATATATTTCAAAATATCCAAGAATGCTTTAATCTTGAAAAAAAGCCAACTTTCAGTCCCTCTGCTGGGAAGATTAGAATTTGAAAGTTATTGGCAGAGTATGATGCCTGTAATAATAATAAAAAATTACAGCTGTTAATGGCAGGAAGACATTTTTATGCTGAGATGAAATGCCTAACTTTGCTATGATGAGGCTGTATATTCAGCATCTCATTAAAATTTATTTTCTACTTTGATGCAGTTCATGCTTCTAATGACTTCTAAATTAAAAATTTTCTTGGTTATTAACATTATTGTTCATTAGCTATGATTTATCTTTTGGGTCATATTATATGTTGATGAAGTGAAGTCCCGCATATATATAGTAGTTCATCCATTCAGAATTTGCTTCATCAGGTTCCAGCGTTTGCTGCTCATCCTGCAACTCCCAAAGCAGAGAGTCTCTGATGTGCAGATGTGACTTCATCTTCTTAAAATGAACCAATTTGAAAGCTTTCATATGGAAAGCTATTAAAAAAAAATAGATTTTTACTTCCAAAACTGTAGTTTTTATTCCTTTATGTTTTTGTATAGAACAAATAAAAGAAATTTGATGGAAAAAAATCTTTCAATATATTTTACCACCTGCTCAGGCTATTGTCTCTGATTAAACTTCGAAGCTTTTGGTGGATGCAGTTTTCAGGTTGTAAACACGAATTCTGCTTTGTGACACCAAAGCATTTCTTGAAGGTGCCCAAGTGCTACGTTGTATAACTAAGCCTGAGACCAGGAAGTGGAATATTGTGCTGCATGTACTGCAAACTACATGGCATTGTAAATGAGAGAAGTCTTGACTGTATAGCCTGTGTAATAAAGAGGCCAAGGACTGTTTTCTTTGTGCGAATCTGTACTTTTCTGAAGATGAAATTACTGCAGATGTATGGTGACTTGTCCTCATTTTCTCATATAAACTGGCTTAACTTGAAATAATTCCTCTGTTTCAGGTAATGCTGAATTTACCAGAAGAAATCCCATTGCTTTTTTGATAAAAAAGCATAAACTTACGTAAATTGTTGGCTTCCTTGGAGTAGTAATTTATGTTGTGGGGTGAACCTCCTGGTATCTTCCTTAAGGGCTGTGAGGAAATATTTAGAAACGTGGGTAGTTCTTTTAAATGTTTACGGTAGAGGTATTCTCCATGAAGAACTTATTCCTCCTAAGAGAAAGAGTATTCTTCTCACCTTTGCTATGAAAAGTATGTGAGGTTTGTAAGGGTTGTCTATAGTGTGCTAATACGGAGAGATACTTTTTCTCTCCTATGCTCAAGTTACAATATACTAAGCAAATATTTATTAACAGACTTTTCAGAGGCAGTGCAATGTCAGCAACTGCACTCAACACATCCTGGGTAACTAGGAAGCTTAGTTGCTTCCCTCCCATCTTGCAAATACCACCTCAGTTACTTCGTTGTGTACAAACACAGTATATTCCCTCTTTGCTTCTGTCTCCAATGAATAAGCTACAGTTAAAGATACTGATGTTTCTGCTGAGTAGGAGCATTAGATTAATAGTCTGCTCCTCAACTCTTATTCTTTCCCTGTGTCTCTGAGCAATTTTTTTAGCACTTTAAAAATAAACAGCTGCAGCACCATCCAGTAATTATGCTTGTGGCTGTGTTAGTTGCTGATGGGCTTTGCTAAATGTATGACAATTTATTGGAGGGGTTTTTGCTGCGCTGTGCTGGCGTTTCGCACAAACGCAACGGTTTCTAATTATTTCTTCTCCATGTTTAATCTAGTGCCTTTCTGTAATATAACATTTCTGAGGGTGACATTTCCTTTACGGAGCCTTATTTGCTCACCTCCATTGTAGTCCCTTGCAGCCCAGCCATGGTGGGTGGTGGCTGGATATTTTGCAAGTTCTCTCCATAGAGGTTTTAAATAACCAGGGGAACTGGGGAGACGCTTATGCTGTCCTAAATTTGTTCATTTTGAAAGATTTGTTGCATTGTCATTCTGTGTTTCTGTCACTATTTGTTAGATTATTTGTAGATTGGTAAGATTGGTACTGAGATGTGCACCTGTTCCTCTAAATCTTTCTCCTCTTTTGCATCTTGTCCTTTCATGAAAATGCAGGGTGAGAAGGGGTGAGGGAAAGAAGATCTGCCACAGGAATTTCTCAATCGGGGTTGTATTTCACTTTCAAGTTTTTACCTTTGTCACTGTAAGATCATGTGCCGAAGTCTTGGCGATGCAAAAGCTAGAAGTTGTTAAGAATATACTTAGGAGTGGGGGTGACCATTCAGCCTGTCTGGAGCTGGCTCCTCAGTGTCCTTGAACAAGGGGGCTTGGGAGTAGGCTGGATGGATTGTCTTGCTGACAAGCAGCCCACTCTTTACTCCCAGGGATTCTCAAACACGGCTGAGAGTGGGTAGGGATATAGTGGCTGGAAATAATGCAGACAGGAAACATCAGACTGGATGAGCATGTGCATCGTGCACCAACTACCTCTGAGTATCCGGGGAGGAGCAGAGTGAGGGGACACCGCTGCCAAAGCGCTTTGGTGACCTGGACCCTGTGCTGCCACAGTAGGGCATTTAGACACCGTTAACTCTGTGGCAGAGTCACTTAGCAGCAGTAGGAGAGCAGGAAAGGCATTTTTCTCTGCCTTTCCATTCTCCATCTTCCCAAGATGGGCAGCATGTTATTGCCAGGCAGGCAGGAACCATGTCTGCATGCAGAGATGAGGCCCCGCTGTGTCCTTCAGCCAGGTGCAGAGCCGTGCCCCTCCTGTGCCTGTGCTCGTTTGAAGCATACCTCATGTGGCTGTGTTCATTCTGGAAGATCTTGGCTGTTATGCTGCAGCCATATCTGTATCTACAGTGTTCTGGATATCGAAGTGTGGTGACAGACAATGGCTTATTTGCATGCAGTTTTTGTGTGACACCGTGAGCACTGTTGATCCCTTTCCTGCTGGGGTGCTTTCATGCAGCCATGCTACTGACACGAGTGCTCTATGTTGTCTCTTTCGTACAGTGTTTTTTGTAGCGTTTTGTTTAGCTTCTGAAGGTGATTAAGCCCTCTGTACTTGAAAAACCTTTTTATGTTTCTGTTCTAGTACTGCTAGCTAGCCTTTTTTTTTTCCTTCTTAAGGCACTTTGATCAGCAGGACTAGTCTGGTACCTCCTTCTTGTAGGGAGATTGCTTTAAGAACTCATTTAGCATTTTTTCTGTACTTGCGTCGTCAGTTCCTGACTCTCTTGAGCTGTCTCTAATTAATCAGCTCTGCACAGATTTGCTTTCTCTTGTAACTGAATTTCGAGTTGTACTCACTGAATCATAGCTAATGTTACAAGATTTTTTTGCTGGTTTTGGATCATTTTTAGGTACAACTATCATGGATAACCTTCTGTCCAAAGCTCTGCTGTTCTGCAGGCTTCCTCTGAAATCTCTGTTATGCTGGTAATTTCTTTAAAGCCATTCATTTTATTGTGGCACCATATTTTAAGCACAGTGTTGGAAGTGTTTCTTTCACTGCTCTTAGTTTAGTCACATGGCCTGGATACAGTATGTGATGCAGTAAAAATTTGATGGGAAAAAAAAAAATTAAGCGATCTCATATAGTTTTTAGTGCCCCGCAATGTTGCTTTGTGTAGATCCTGCAGATTTCTGTTGCAGCATTGAGGGCTTTTTTCACTTGTTTGTGAAAATTGTTTGCCAAATTGCATACATTAATATAAAATCAATTCACATTCCCCTCTTTCTTCCTTTCTTTCTGGACAAACTCTTTTTGTAACCCTGGCAGCAGAGTGGCTCACCTTCAACCGAAAAGGCAGTATCTGGTCTCCACAGAGGAACTCTTCAGTTTGGCAGCTTAAGTCATTCTCCTGGTATGCAGGTAGTACAGATTCAAACTGGGAGTAGGCACCCGCAATTCTGGTTTCACATTTCCCGGTTCAGTGTCCTAATTACCAACAGACACAAAGGATGTGTGGTACTGCAGATTCTGCCTTTGGCAATGTTTTGTGAATACTGACCATAAGCCGTTCATCCATATTTAAATGCATTAATTTAGAGCTTAAATTCTTGTAAATTTTTAGGACCTGAAACGCATTATCACAGAGTCACTTAAGTCCAGATAAGGGAATGTATTTTGAATATGTCCCTGAGCATTTCCTTTGGGCAAGTTTAAGCTTCCTGATGTTTAGTGTGCTGCCCTGTGCCTAATCAGTAGATCAGATTCTCTCCCGTTCACTGTAAGAGGATCTAAGCATCATTTCTAAGCATTAGGATTTTTAGTCCTCATATCTAAACACAGCATTCCTGATCTTCATAATGCTTTGCTCTTGATGTCCATATAGTGTTAAATGTGAGCAGTTTAAATTTCTCTATTTTACCAAGGCACTTTGAGGATAAAGTGTACATGCTGCAGAGATGGGGTAAAAGTACCTGGGTAAAATAATGAGTGGATGGATGAGCTTAGTGCCTGCCTCAGAGGCTGGATACCCGGAACAGCTAATGAACTGTGTCACTCCAGTGTCATTCAGTTCACTTCAGTGGCTGCTGAACAATTAATTCCTCACTGTGCTCTTTTCATCTTAATGTATCTGAACAGTATGGACAATACTGAAGATGACTGAAGTAAACATCCAAGGTGATGCAAGTTACAGATGTTGAGGTGTTCTGGTATGCACAAGGAGGGGGAAGGAGAGCAGACACAGGAAGGACATAGAATCATAGAATGGCTTGGGTTGGAAAGGACCTTAAAGTTCCAGCCCCCTGCCGTGGGCAGGGGTATCTTCCACTAGACCAGGTTGCCCAAAGCCCCATCCTGCCTTTGAACACCTCCAGGGGTGGGGCATCCGCAACTTTTCTGGGCAACCACCAGTGCCTCACCACCCTCATAGTAAAGAATCTCTTCCTTATATCTAGTCTAAATCTATCCTCTTTCAGTTTAAAGCCATTACCCTTTGTCATGTCACTACATGCCCTTGTAAAAAGTCCCTCCCCATCTTCCTTAGAGGCCCCCTTCAGGTACTGGAAGGCTGAAGACAGTTAAAATGTATTTTAATTACAGACGTCCTTTCTATGGCACAGGACAAATTATATCAAAGAAGAGTAGAAAAGCACACTTAAATCATATTTTTAAATTAGCCAGAGCAGTAGTAGATAATGTTGTGTTGGTACATATGTAATCTTTGATTTATTTTAACCAAAATATTTATTTTAAAATAAATTGATAATATTATTTAGGGGTTTTTTAAATACATGAATTAGGTTGATGAAAACAAGCAATTCATGTTTTTGATTCATTGCCACTTCACTGGGATATTTTACTCTTCAGCAAGACATGCTTTTCCATGATATCTCATGCTACTAAGGAGGATTTTTAATTAAAATCATTAAATTTTTTTTTAACTGGTACTCGATTTCTCATAGTTGCCAATAGGACTAACATACGGTGCCGAATATAATGCTGTAGTACCAACTAATACAATTTTTTTCACTGCATATCTTGCTGAAAGAACAAAATACATACTTGAACTTGAGAATTTTGAACTAATACTGTTTACATGTTCAAGTAGGAAAAGATGATGCTCCCTTCCCCCTTCATTGTTAAGTGGTAAATTGTTGCTATGGTGATCGTTCTTTCCATCTCATCAGCTATAACCTGGTTTTCCACATCAAGTGAATAGCTGCAAGCAAAGCATGATCTTTATTAATTTTTTTTATATCAGTTAATATTGTTTTCCTACACAGTCATTGTCTTGGGATTTAACGTCACCATCAAGATGCAGTGAATGTAAACAAGATAGTTCTAATTTTGTAGTACATAAATCTGTGCACTCATTAAAACAATCTTCATGCAGCTGCCAAGAACTTTAAGTGGATTTCTTAAAGGAAGCTTATTTTTGGTGTGTACAGTCAATTTTTTTCCATTATTTGAAATACTATAAGCTCTGATAGTAAATATGAGAAAAACTTGGTAAATCTCTGAATAATGCCTCAGTTAAGTAATTTGGTTTTTTGTTAGCTAAGGTGATGAAAACAGCATAGTTGTAGTAGAATTTCACAGGACAGCTTTATTTTCTGGTAAATTGGTATGCATAGCTCAAATGCAGAGCCCGCACTGTGAGAGTAAGTCGGTTGACCTGTTGTAGAGCTACCAATGGTCAAAACAGAAGAATGTGGTCTGGATGTGGTCCTATACATACACACAACAAATTTGTGTCTGGACAAAAGGCAGAATGAGCGTGTGGACCATCAAAATATTGCCCTGAAGCCAGAGATACCCTCTCTCAGCACCACCATGAAGTTTTTCAGGAAATGGGCCAGATGTTATGGCAAGCCTTGGAGCTATAGGTGCAGTATAGGACAATAAACGTGATTTTTTAAATAACCTCTTTGAACTTGGTCTTTCCCTTTCATGTAAGATTTGAAGTACTTAAAAATGTAACCGTATTGTGTCCTGCATTCCTAGACAGCATATGAGCAACTCTGTGTTTCTGATTTTACTCATTTTCCAGTGTATATATGTTTTTGGGGTTTTTTTTGTGGGGAAATTTTTCCTCTACATTTCATCTGCATTACTCATGCCTGTTTTAAATTGTGTGTCGTAATCAATAAAGGAGCAAGATCATATCCATCTCAAACAAAGTTTTCTATTTATTGCCTGTTTTATGGTCCACAAGAAGACCTGCACAATAGAGGTGTTCTCAAAGACTGTACTGAGGTCTATAATTTCATTTAAAAGCATCCTAATTGTCATAGATGAATATGTAAATAAGAATCTTGGTTTCTTTGTTAATAATATTTTTGGGTTTTGTATATAAAACGGTATTTTTAATGTCTCAAAATATTGTGCTGCCATAGGCAAACTTCCCACTGATGTTCCTGACCTATATTTGCAGTGAGGGATGTTTTGCTAAATAATGTCAAAAATCATCTCTCGGTAGAGCTGTCTCTTAAATGATATGGTGAGAGTTACAGTACATATATAAGTGCATTACCTGTGGAGGCAATCTAGGAATTGGATTGATATTTCAAATAAGAACATTATTATTGCACAATTCACATCTAGAGGAAGGTCTCCTTAACTACTGAATTGCATAGATCTTTTGGAAGTACTTACTGCATGACTACCAATGGATTAATCCTTTTGGCCAAAACACAGTTCAGTAAGTAACCTGGCAGAAAGCACCCCATGAAAGTGTGCCGTATTTCCTTCCAGCTGTAGAGGATGAGAAGTAAGTTACGGAGAAAAGCATATTGTAAAGTTGCCTGAGCCAAAACAGCTATTATAATGTTTCTGTAGTATCTGTTTGCTTTCCCTAAGTTTATCAGGTACGGTATTCCAGTTTGTGAATCTGCTTATCTTAGTTTCATGATCTATCTTGTTTAATTTCCCATCACCAAATCTGTATGATAGTACAAACTGAGCACCTGCAAAAGAATACACTGAAATATATTGAGGCATGAAGTCTTTGCACGTATTTCACAATCACACAAATAGACCACAGAAAGACTTTGTTGTCACATTCTGATTCTTTTTTGTTGAGGGAAGGATACAAACAATTCCAGCATTTGGAGCAAAAACTGTTTGTGAAAAAGAAGCAGCGGCTCCATGTTTTCTTGTTGCATTTCCCTGAGTGTAGCATTTCCTACATAACCAGAAATAATTCCTCACTGAACAGGAGCAGATTGACCCAAAGCTCAGTAGCCCCCAGTGCCAAAAAAATAGTTGAATAGTCAAGGTCTTTACTTACTCAGCCTTCTCACTTCCTTACTTCTTTCCTGAGGCCTATAGTTCCAGGTACATTTTTTAGCCTCCAGTACCAGTGAACCAGTACCAAGGATCGGCTGCAAACATGGGACAAGGACCAAAGGAGTGCAGGAATGGCTAGCTTAGAGTGAGGGAAGAGAAGATGGTTCTTTCAGATGTGCTTTTCCTCAGATTTAAACATAAATGAAACTATAGCCTTGCTTTGCCTGAATTTTTTGACCTACACAGTCCCTTAAAGGGATCTAGTGTGTTCCTTTGTTGTATGAGTGTAATAGGGAATTTGATGACCTGGAAAAAATGTATTCAGGCAAAATGCCAGCAAAATGCCAGCCAGAGAAGAGAATCCTCTGAACAGTAGGACTGTGTACATGGGATCTAGTATTTTTTGCTGTATTATTTCCCTTTATAGCAATTGGGGTTTTTTATAATGCTTCAGTTGCTGTTGTTTCTGAAACCATGAATACATTCATATAGTACAAAAATGGTTCACTAAAAGACAAACATAAAACAAAACCAGATTTGCCACATAAAAGGCCATAAGGCCAACTGTTCTTCATTCCACTTGATTGTGTGAAAGTCTGCACACGTTATCCTGTTTAATCTTGCAGAATTCTACTTGTTTTCTGTAGCCAATATTCTATTTATTTTATCAGCCATTAATTCAAATAGCTAGTTTTAAATTCTCCTGCATGTAGTGGAAAGAGACTTTGTGTCTATGATATGTAAAAATAATAATTTGAATCTATTTTTATTGGTGTTGAAACAGATTAGAAAATACAGCTACAATTATAAAGAAGTTCCATATTTTAATTTATTATTTGTACAAAAAAATACAAGTTTAAAAAAAGATCCCACTTCACAGTTTCCATCATCTTAAGTATCAATGTGCTGGCAAGGAAACAGTGTTTTCGTTGACACTCATATAAGGAAAGACAAAGAAGCTGCTGGTGCCTACCAGAGAATATCCGTTCCTATAGATTGAAAAGTATAATGTCAAAAACAGTTTAAGCTAGAAATTATAAATAGTGCTTTAAAACAAACAAACAAACCAACTAACCAACCAAAAAATACCCCAAACATCTTTGCTTCTGGATTCCTCTGGACCTGGTCAAGAATTGCAATTCTGTGTTCTACCCTAAGTGTCAAGAATGAAGCATTTCATCTGAGTGAGTGAATCCTTAATATGAAGGATTCACATATTCACATAATTCTCAAGGAAAAAGACAAAAATGGCCCATATCAAAGATCACACAGGTACCAAGGAATTTTCTAAGCTGTATTGTTTGTTTTTTAGATTTATGGGTAAAATTTATGTGAAGATACATTTTTCCTAAATTTAATTTTCACTTTCTTCAACTTGACTCAGTTTCTGTACAGATGCTCTAAAATGCTTCCATTTCTTCTTTCTTTCCAACTAGCTGCTCTCACAGCTCAATTGCTGCTGAGCGTATTTTATTTCCTTACTAACCTGTTTGGCTTTTTGCCTTTTAACATTTCTGTTCTCTAACATAAGCCTGCCACTGTTAAAAGGCAATACCATTGTTCAGGGAACTTGCTTAAACAACATGTGCTTTGTTCCTCTTAAGCACTCTGAAAAAAATGTCATCTGAAGGATAACAGAGAGAAAAACTGTCAGACCTTTCATAAATATTTTTGTATGAGATTAGTGACACTGCTTCCGTGTCCCACAGCCTTTCATCCCAGCAAATCATAAGAGAGAAACATTCTTTGCTCCATCCAAAAGCATTGTAATACAGGAAAGAAAAATAAGTGTTTTATTTAAAACAAAAAAAAATCCAATTTGTAGTAAGTAAATCAACAGACAACACCAATGTAGAGATAGTTCTCCGTAGCTAATTACGCTTAAGCTGTCTAAAATTTTCTATATATAAAACGTTCTGGATTAACTATTAAAAATTCTCTCATGCACTTTCACGATAACAGTACCTTTTCATAGTGTGATTTGAAAGTGGATTGAATGTTGCTAAATTGGGAAAGGTACTTGATGCAGAAGGCAGTTGCCTTCATGGATTTACTCCAAACTAACTGTTATCTTTTACATGTAAAACAAATCTTATTCTGGAATCATTTTCATGTGTAGTAAAAGAGACCACTGAAAGAATAGATGGATAGCATTAGTACTGTAGTAACCATGAAGAGCATTGGACTGTAGAAGGGTTGATTCACTTGAAAGGATGTTAACAGAAAGTAGGTATAGCCTGCAAAGAAATCTTCTGAGTAATTTTAGTTGTGACATTGACAGTACTAAAAGAAGAGTAGTGAAGTTTGCATTAATTATTAGACATTATGCAGTATTAATTAACCCAAATAATAGACCTTTTTTCTTTAGTTTACTTCAAGGACAAATTGATGCCAAACATCTCTTTTTAAAAAAAAAAAAATTGTAAAAGTAAGGGTATTTAAGTTTCTGATTTCCAAACTTCACATTGTCAAAGTTTTTAAAGCTTGTGTGAGATGTAATTCATATGCGTTAATGCAGAGATATTGTAGGTGGAAAAGTAATTAGCTGGAGGTGGGCTCTTCTTTGCTTAATTATCCCATCTCTAGCAGGGCTAAATTCAGCTCTGACATACGCTGGCAAAAATCTCATTCACACAGAAGCAACATTCAGTTGCAGCACTGCAGTACATCGTGCTCCAGTCTCACCAGATGGCATTTCTTCTTCAGATGTGTGTCACTCTAGGTGTGTGTACACTTCAGACAGGTTAAACTACAGGGCTGTTTTGTTTGTTTTTAATAGCAGCCTACTAGGATAGGAACTAAGATAAGAATCTGCATGCTTTAAATTTAGTCCACCTTGCAACTGGCATACTCTTCCCTGCACAGGATAAAAAAGTCATGATTCTTTTGCTAGGGAAACTGTGTGTTCAGATATTTCATGTGCGTGCCGTTATCTGCTGGAATGCACAATGTGAGACTAATGGCTGAAACTCTATCTTCTGCAGCAGCTCATGGCCTCATCAAACCTTGAAGTAAGCTCCAGCATTTCTATTGTAAGTAATTAGTGTCCATTAAGTACACCACTGAGCAGACTAATGCCCAACTGCCATAGCAATATGTCACAGAGTAATAAAGAGTTTGCAACATACTGATGCCCTTACACCTCATTCAGATAAAAGTTTCAGAATGACAGTGCCACTGATGGTCCCAACATGGACATCAGTACCTGCAGTTACTCCAGTATGAGTCTCAGTGTTGATCCCAGTTACAGATAATGAGATAATGCCACTTAATACAGTCCATCACTGGCTTTGAGACAGCAGTTAGCCCAAATACAAAGTGCACTTTATATCTATACAACATTCCTGTAAGAGGTTTGGTTCTCTGGTCTCTGCCCACAGAACAGGGGGCTGTTGCCTCATGCTCGGTGTTCTACCCAGCACCAGCCTATTTGGCATCTTATGGGAGTGTCTTGTGAGTGATACTCAGCACTGACTGCGAGCTGGCAGTTCAGCTGTCCTCCAATCAACTGCTATTTCACTTTTTTCGGGGACTGTCCTTTAGATATTGGTCTGCACCAACAAGAGGCTCGAGTCTTCTTCCTGTCATAATCTAAGGCTTTATCTCTGAAGAGTGTGTATGTGGAAGAATGGGGTAGCATGGCACGTTCTTAATGTGTCTGGAGACTCGAAAGACTGAGGTATATGTAGATGGCTAACATCTGGGAAGTCATGTCATGTCAACTTATTCATGCAGATTCATCTACATTAATGAGTGACTGCTAAATTCAATGAAAACACTGCAGTGGACAGCAGCCAAAGAAAGATGCGATTAATTTATAGAGAGAGCAAGAAAAAGAACTCCAATATTTTTACAGTGACTCCATTTGAGCCTCCTAAGTGGTATTAGTTGTACAGAGGGATTATGCGAAGCAAAAGCACACCTAAGCACAAAGAGCCCAAACTACTTGACCCTACTTGACCTTTCTGTGAGGAAACTATACCTCAGCTTTGCTACAGCTGTTTGGCTGACTGCCAGGTCTTGCTGGCAAGGAATCATCTTTTCATATAGGGTGGGGTGACACCTTGTTCTCATGACAACAAAGAGCTCAATTTTAGTGAAACAAAAGGTTCCACTGTTAGCCAAGTAGCTTTGCAGGAAGAAATGGACACATTGGATATCCTGACCGTTTATGGCCTGGAGTGTGTAGCTGTGTAGCTTCAGGTGCTCTGGAGGAACTGGGACCTTTTTAGAGCTCATGGTACTTCAGCATGTAGATTTGGTGCTGTATACTTGCCGAAAGAACTGGGACCTCTTACCTTGGACAGTGGGGGACTGACACATCTGCTCTTTAACACAAACTGTACAATTGCCAGAATTGTCCCAGCACTGCAGACAGAGTTTTATGCCAAATGTTTCTGAGATTCTGACTTTGGAGTCAGCCTTCCTTTTTCTTTGACAATATTCTTGTTTCTGATACAACCAAATAGATTTAACAAGAACCCAGAGATCTCTTTTTAATGCTGGAAAATGTGACCCTTCAGACTCTATCTTGTTTTGTTCTCTCAAGACTAATTGTTAGGACCTCAGACAGGTGGGTCCTTAAATATAATTCTTCCTGACCAGCCCATTCAGTTTCAATCTTCCATGCCAGAGACAGCTTTTATTTCCTTTCCTTTCCTTCTCCAAAGATTTTTGTTCTCTGTGGAGCTTTTTTCAAACAAAATTGACCTTCTTGCTTCATGTAAGATCTACAGATGAGGTTCCTGCTTTCTTGACACTGCAAACTCCATGTATTTTCTCAAAGTAGATAAGAAAGGCTGTTTCTTTCCTGTCCTAAAAAAATGTAAAGTCATCACCATGCAGTCTCACTTATAGGCTTGTAATACTTGATTTTATCATATCATGTTTAAAGTATAAGACTGAATCATTGTTTCTGGCATTTCTACAGAGATAATGCATGATGAACCTGAAATCATCAATAAACAATGCTGCATCTTGAGCTTTTCCATGATGCTGTCACTCTTTATAAAATGTATGAAGTGTTTAAGATAAGGAACTCCACTTCTGTTTTTACCTAGACAGCTAGGTCATGAGAGAGAACTATAGTGCAGTGATTTATGTTGTGACCTGTATACTTTCTGCCCAGATATTATGGAATTTAACAGCCCTACAATTTCAATTGCTATTTAAACCCATTAAATATGAAAAAAGGGTATCATTCATCTCCACAGTGATGGCTCTTTTAACAAACTTAAAGAGAGGTGGAATTTCTGCACATATGAACTCTGACTAAAGTACATGAAAATCCTAAGAACTCCTAAAAGCTTTCTTTGTAGTTCTGCCCATTCTGTGGAATTTCACCTTGATTGTTTGGTAGAAATCTAGTTTCCACACTGACCTTTCAAAAAGAGGTCATTTTGTATCCTGTTTTCTCAGCAACAATTTGAATACTCAAAACAGTACTTTGCTATTAGGTTAGCCATTTAAGAAAAAGAGTAAATTACTAGACTTTACAGCTGGACTCACTTGCACAAGAGTTAGAAAAAAAAAACTGCCAAAAGCACATTTCAAGTTATGTTGAAGGAGCTCCACAGAATTCCTTCCAAACTAACCATTATAATATAACCATAATATAACCATTATAATACTTGAGCAAGTCTTTTCAGAGCTGCACTTGGTAGCAAAAGTTTTCTTTATCTCAGCAGACCTTTCACTGCACATCTGTCTCACAGAGAGTGAAAATGTTATTTACTTAATAGGATTGCAGAGTAAGTCTCTACTTGTTATGAAAGCACCAGATCCAGTGCTCTCTTTTCAAATGAGAAATCATATTCCATACACATTCACTTGCTGCCAAAGAATGTTCGTGCCGGAGCATCAAGACTGCTATATGTAACAGACCCTCGCATTTTATTAAATATTGTCAGCTAATAAGCATAATGTGAAGTCAAATTCCATGTTCAGAAGACATACACTTATTCTATAGATACAGCTGAAATTCTGTCGATCATTTGTTAAAGGAGAGATTTTTATTGTTGCTATTATTTTGCTAATTATTAAAAAATAATCCATTTTACAATGGGATAATCTTTGAATTACCTTGCACTGATTATCTTGAATTATCCTATTATTTAAGGAAGCATGTGTTTACTTTCCCTGCTCTTCCAGTGGTTCTTCAAGAATGTCCTCCATTCCTCCTTTAAGCCCTCAGCAACATAGGCTTCAGCAGAAGAAACGAGGCAAGACTGAGGCCTTCCCTGTTGCTGACCTTCATGATTCCCCATGGGATTCATAAAATAAGGTACATGATTCAAATGAAGGTGGATCTGTACGGTGGATCATCTTATTTTGGTACACAATCTGACAAGATAAGTTGTTGCTGAGGTTGTTCAGCCTGGAGATGAGAAGGCTTCGGGAAGACCTTGGAACAGCCTTCTAGTCCTTAAAGGGGGCCTACAGGAGAGATGGGGAGGCACTCTTTATCAGGGGGTGTAGTGAGAGGACAAGGGGTAATGGGCATAAGCTGAAAGAGGGTAGATTTAGATTAGACATTAGGAAGAAATTTTTCCTGTGAGGGTGGTGAGACACTGGAACAGGTTGCCCAGAGAAGTTGTGGATGCCCCATCCCTGGAGGTGTTCAAGGCCAGGCTGGATGAGGCTTTGAGCAACCTGGGCTAGTGGAGGGTGTCCCTGCCCATGGCAGGGAGGTTGGAACTCGATGATCTTTAAAGTCCCTTCCAACCCAAACCATTCTATGATTCTAAGATAATTCATCCAGCTCACAGGCTTGTTCCAGGATTTATCAGCCGTTTCCCTGACATGACACATGCCCTTGACATGGTGGGGTTCCTTTAATGTCCTTAAGAAAAATAGCAGGCAAAAATATTTTCATGTCACTCGCTGGTGTTCAGCCCCTTGCAGTTACCACTGCTTGCTAGCTACATGAATTGCTGTAGCAGTAGCAGTTACTCCTGTAGTATTATTTGTTGAAGACATGAAGAGTGCTGAACTTGGTTGGGTATGTATGTAGTAATGACCAGCACTTCTGGAAGACATTTCCATGTGTGTGCAGCACCATCATTCAGTGCAGGCAGAGCAGATTCAGTGCTTCTGGCAAGTTATGGTAGTCCTGCTTTGCAAAACAGAGGATCCAGCATGTGGTCCTTCTCTGATACTTATAAAAGCTCAGAGATCTGCAGTTTGGGAAGGTAGAAACTTGGTGGAAATTTGGTGGAAATTTGGGAAGGGAAATTTAAGGTAATTTACCAGGAAGCTAATTTTTGAGGCTCAGGAATTGCCTAACAAGGCACCAGATCTCAAGACTCGGCCTCTGAAGGAACAGCTTTTTGGTGAGAGGGGGAGGGCACAGTCTTGCCTAATAGGAGATTCTTGTTTCACAAGCTGCTCCAGTGTCACAGTCATGAGGGTCAGTAAAACCCATCAACCCTTACATCTGGAAAGTCTGACAAATCTGTGTCTGTGTACAGAGAGGACAAGACATTAGGATTTATTATTTTGGGGCTTAACTTCCTCCTTCTTGGCACACAGTAGTATTTACACTAAAATTTTGCTATTAGTGACTCAGAAGAGAGAATACTTGCTTTCTAGAAGAAGCTGGGAGAGAATGTCAGACAAGGACTGTAGGAAGGGAAAAAAAAAAAAAAAAGGCTCAAACAGACCATGACTAGCTCTGTTCAGAGGGCCTCAAAACAGTAATGAATCTGCAGTAAAATGTTACTCTCACAGGTTGTTACTGCTAAATATGTAAGAATACAACAATGAATCCTCAGCCTTACTGTGCAGATCTGCATGACTTCAGCTGAACAAAGCAGTCAAGGACCTCTCTAAGCAGAAATAAATGGGCTGCTGTGAACTCTCTTTCAGCAGTCTCTGAATGCCACAAAAGCCTTTTGGGCATCTGAGCAAGATCATCAGCCCTATGTGAACCAGCAGAGAGCCATGTCCGTGGTTTTTCGAATTTTCTGGTAGCTGAGAGGACATGCTGGTTGTTAACTCAAATTGTGTGTTGTTGGCAGCGTTGTAGGTAGCTACAGAGGGTAAATTTATACGTATATGTTTATTTGTGGTGGAGTGGGGGGGTATGTACATGAGAAAAGATTATTTTAAAGCTGTTAACTGCATTTGTCATAAACACAGGTTTTACATTTCCTTCACACTGGAGAAAACAAAACCTGTGAAATAGCTGTCACCTGCTCTATGTCTGAAATGATCTGACGTTATTTTCAATCTGCAGTGCTCTTTAGTTAAGAGGTGTTACGTGTTTACAGGTGGAAGGATCATCAGAGGCTTTCCTTTGCTTGTTTATACTGTTCAATCTCTTGATGTTTAATGTATAGTACAAGCAGCGTGATTCATATGTGCCAGCCTGGAGAAAAGTCAGTTCACATACAACCATCCCTACACTTGAGCACTTGTCTTTCATGGAGAACTTAGACCTTTTGCTAATTAAGCTGTTCAGATATAACAAGTTTTTTTCTGTTTTTCAAGTATTTCTGTGAATTATTTTAACAGTTATCTCTAAATAAGTCAGAGAATTTGTAACAACTGAAAATGGAAGAACTAATCTCTGAATGGTTTGCTAGACATTCTTGTATCAATACTGTTTGTCTAGACATCTGGCACCTGATCAGGGAACAGAAAATGAACCATGCAAGGGAAGATTAAGCCCAATTCAGTTTTGGTTGTCAAACTGCTAAGAACACAAAGATTAAATTTAAACACATACAGTTAATGACTTTAAAAGGATGAAAATACTGCAGTTTTGTTCCCCCACTAGATTTTAAAGCCCAAAGTTATTAAAAAACTGTGTAAAAAGCCTAATATTGCCACAGATTATTTGAATTCATATCAATATATTTGTTATTCAAATAGCTGAATTATACCACATTCGTTTTTTAGTTATAAATGCATAAATTGCACTATTATAGCTCATAAAGAATTATTTTGTTTGCCATTATGTTCTAGATATTTTTTCAAGCTTCCACAAAATGATTTTAGATTAAAACTTTATTCCATGGTCAGTGTATCCTTTCTGTTCTCATTTGTTGTGAAGATTTAAATTCCATCCTGTTGCTATTATTATGAGAAAATGGCAGAAATAAGTGTGTATGTACACCTTTTGGAAGAGAGAAAGAAAAATGTGCACCAAGCCATAAGCCTGTACTTTTGACTTTTTTCTTAGTATATTTTCCTCTATCAAGCACAGTCTTTGGATTCAGATACTAGAACTGTAATCTAATAAGGTACAGACTGCCAAAGTCACTTGGTAAAAGGATGAAAGCATACTGCTAGAAGTATTTATGATTGGGGAGTTTATCTTATATTTTTTGAAGCCAGCAAAACCCACAGAATTACAGATTAATAGAGCTTCCAAGAGTTTTCTAACTATAAATATTCTAACAAAAAATAATTTAAAATGTATTGTTTTCTAAAAACTGACATTTGATTTAGTATTTTCTGGGGTTTTTTATTTTTACAAGTAATTCAAATCGGTAAAACTCAGAATGCTGAAAAATATTAAGATAATATTTTAAATTGAAAAAAACAGTCCATTTTGATATGAAAATAATTCCTAGTCTCCTTCTGTAAGCTGTTCTTATTTTTCATCTAGCTGTATCCCTGGGTGATGATTTGTTGTTGCTTTCTTACATGCAAAGTCTAGAATAGCTGCCAGATATTGGTGTTGATGCTAGCAGTGGTCATACCTACTATTTCATTTGTCCCAGGTAGAGAAAAAAAAAAAAAGTACGGCAGGGGGAAAATGTAATGCACTAAATGTACCTTAGAAATTCTCTAACCGATTATCACAACGGTCCATGTGTTCCCATTTCCTCGAGTAGACTCGCCTTGTCTGTGCTGAATCCTTATTACATGGTGTTCTTTTTCCTTGAAGCTCATGTTTTATAATGAAGGGAAGAGAAACATATTTATCTCCTTTTTTCCCCCCTTCATTTAACTATGTCATCAAAAGCAGCTGAAGCTCAAGTGTGCATCTATTTTTTTATGCGTCCAAGCTAGATTCAGAAGCTCTCTTCATTCAACCAATATAATTGGCTTTGGTGATCAGAAACAACAAATTGTTTGCAGATTTTCCTTTACACCCTTTCCAAAAAACCTCCTGTCTACAGGAATTAACATTATGGGGCCAGGGAACTGGAAGAAAATATTGCTCACTAAAGGAGGCTTGGCAATAAAATAGGTTAAGATATAGTCTGTCCTATAAAGTAGGATAGGATATAGTGTGTCCTATAAAGGATAGACAAATGCACATCAAGTTCTAAACTTTCCTCTAGATATACTTGGCACTTAGTAACATGAAAAGATACTGGCAGTGGATCACCATTGACAAATATGGGGAAAAAACCCTATGAGCATAGCATATGGAAGTGTATTTTGCCCAAAGGTTCCGCACAGGAAAACTTGGTTTCTGCTTGAAATGATGCTGCTCATCTTGATGAAACTGAAGACTGCACCATCTTCAAGATTTCTGTGCCAGTGTTAGGGTCAACTACAGTCAATGTGAAAGCAGAACTTCATTCATTCAAGCTCCTGACAGAATGATGGATAAAATTGAATACATCACATGAAGAGCTGGCTCCATTATCCAGGGGCAGTTTATCTGTCATGCACATAAATAATGCCAGACTAGTGGGACACCTAAAGTTAAGGAGAGTTCCATGTAAATGCAACTTCTCTAGTGATGCTTAAGAGCAATTTTAAACCACTTTTTATTTCTGAATTTTCAGAAATATTTGAGCTGCTATCTTTCATTCACCTAAAATCTTTCTGAACTGCTGAGTACACATGTGACTTGTGTAAGTTACAGAAACATGTACCTTGGCCCTCCTGAGTTGCTGAGTGGTTCTGGTTTTATTGATGTGGATCGTAGAGGTCTGAAGGAGAATGCAAACAGGTTCTGAATCTTGATGTAAGAAGGCAGCTGATTACTCAACAAACACATAGACTGGTGTTTGCTAGAAGACTGTTCATATATTCATAGGCACAGCAGAGCATGTTCATGCTGACCACTGGAGGAGTCTTAACATCCACACAGTTCAGAGGATCAAACTGAAAATAGTTCAAGTTTCTTATTTTTAATGGAATAAGTGAGTCTCCTCCAATGAGATGATCAGAGCACTTATGTCAGATGTCTGAAATACCTAACGTAAACAGTCCCTAAATCATCTAATCTCACTTCCTGTAAACAAAAGACCGTGTCATTTTTTTCTAAGAAAAGGGATTAAAGAGGACTTTTAGTACACTGCCTAATATAAAGACTTAGATACATCTTTTTCTCCGTAAACTGTACCCAAAACATTTCAAGGTTGACTATGCCCAAATTCAGCTTCTAATTGCTGGGCCGGTTATGTCTCTACCGGAAACACTTGTCTTCCCCATTTTGTCTTCCCCATGTCCTGCCGTCAGATATCAGTGTGTATACCATGATAAGTGACTTTTCAGTGTTTCTTCAATAATGAGTAGATACAAAGCTCAAGAAGATTAAGTTAAAAAGCTTGTCATTTGAGAACCTCAGTTATTCTGTGGTCCTGACATTTCTTTTTCCTTGAGACATAGATGAGATGGGCATTGTTCCATTAGTGGTTTTATGTATTCTGGGCTATGTAGCAAGACAAAATTCCTGTTTATACTTCATTTTCAACTCTGTGTGTATAAAGACATTAACCCTTCCTTTTGCCACAGTGTGTGGGGCTAGCCAGCACAATGTCATACTCTTTTGCTACTTTCCATGACAGTCTTCCATACTGACTAGATTTTTTTTGTTTACCAGTGTTTTGTTTCAGTATGCAATGGGTTTTGAAGTTGTTATCATTGAACTGTAGGTTACAGTAAAATGTCCTCTTGGGGTATTTTGGAATCCAGAAGTTGTGTAATCTGCCAGCTCTAACACAGTATGTGTTAGCTTGTGTTGAGACATTATACAAATAAAACATTAAACATCTCTAGAACAAAAACCCGATTCCTAAGGTAAAATGCATGTATCAAGCCTCTTCTTTGATGTCTTCTGCATTAAGCTTCAAGATGTGTCAGAGAGTTAGCTTTTAATCTATTTTGATGTGCCTCATTAATTCTGTGTAATTTATGCTGTTGTTTAATTACATTGCCATAGGGTGCAAAATCAGAAACCTTGAAAACAATCCAAGTATATTAAATCAAGGCAATCTAGATAAGGTATGGGACCGATAATCTTGAACACCTCCAGGGATAGGGCATCCACAGCTTCCCTGGGCAACCTGTTCCAGTGCCTCACCTTCCTCATAGTAAAAAATTTCTTCCTAATTCTAACCTAAATCTACCCTCTTTCAGCTTGAAGTCATTACCTCTCATCCTATCACTACACCCCCTGATAAAGAGTGCCTCCCCATCTCTCCTGTCGGCCCCCTTTAAACACTAGAAGACTGCTCCAAGGTCTTCCCGAAGCCTTCTCTTCTCCAGGCTGAACAACCCCAACTCTCTCAGCCTGTCCTCATAGGGGAGGTGCTCCAGCCCTCTGATCATCTTCATGGCTCTCCTCTGGACTCGCTCCAACAGGTCCAGGTCTTTTTTATGTTGGGGGCCCCAGAGCTGGATGGAATACTCCAGGTGGGGTCTCACAAAAGCAGAGTAGAGGGGGAGAATCACCTCCTTCGACCTGCTCCTAATGCTTCTTTTGATGCAGCCCAGGATACAGTTGGCTTTCTGGGCTGCAAGCACACATTGCACACATAGCACAACTGCTTATGCTTCACTATGTGGGACTTCAGTGGTAGTACCAAGGTAGTCCAGTTCCTGAGTGAAGTCAGTTCATGAAGAAGGAGCAGCTGGTTGAAACTAAAATCTCGCAAAGCATGAAGGAGATTGATCAACTGAAGAACTTTGAAGAGTTTTTAAGTTCAAACTTCTTGACTGAGGACGTATATCTCATTTGGTCATTTTAGTCTGAGTTTAGGAGCACTCTAAATTTCTCACTGACATGAAGCACTCTCTTATTGCAGTATCTGTAAGTCAGTCTTTTTCCTCTCTCTGCTTCTTTCTGAGACTCCCATTTCTTGCTGGTATTCAGTGACCTACCCTCACTTGTGAGGTATATTACAGCAAGGAGTTGCTGAGAATGATGAAGCAAAGAGTTCTTAGGCAGCCCTACATAGTTGTACACGTACGTATTTTTAATCCTACCCTAGCAGAATAGTGTTTTTCACCCAGTGTTGTCACTGAAAGAAGCTGAGGAGGATGACTGGCATGCTTGATAAATGTGTCTCTCACTTGCAGTATTAAAAAATGCATAGATGCTAGATAATTATCTAGTATCATTACTGATATAGAATATCAGAAGAATATGGAAATAAAATGGGGACAAAGAGAAAATTAAACTAACAAAGAATCATTTCTTAAAGTCTTCCTGTTCCTCTCTAGCTTCTTTTTTCCTGTGAATGCTATTGATCTCTGCAGCAATTTTATTAGAGCTTGGGTTTGCAGAACTGAGCCTCCAACAGATAAAAAGAAATGTAAAAATGTTGGAAAGTTTTATACCTGGGAAAAAAACAACAGAATAATCTCTGTTTTCTAGAAAAAAATCACTGAATTTTAGAATTTAGGAAGATGGGATTGTTTTTTAGAGAATTCCTGTGTCAAAAAGGATGATATGGGTAGTAACCCAGAATACATAATCTTACACAGACAAACTTGATAGCTCTCATTAATTAAATTTATCTCTGAGAACTTCATGTAGGTTTAGCCTTTACTGATTTTTTTTGATAATATGGAAATCTGTTAATAAGTAAATTTTTTAAGATTATTAATTTAGGATCATTTGATAGGAACATAATCATGTTTTGTACGTTTGTCAAATAGAAAACTGAGCAAATTATTTGTATCATTTTAAGAAGTACAAAGCAAGCTCCTGGAAAGCTTTATGCTGGAATCACTGTGTTTAATAAAAGCTGAAAAATGAAACAAAGTAAACATATGTTGCTTACATTTTTGCTTGACTCCGAATGAGGCAGCATTGCAAGTGTGTTGAAGGATACTATGGAAATACAAAATAATCTGGAGTGTAACGGTTCTAAATGGAGTTTAAATTTAGATAAACGTTACACAATGTGTTCCAGACACATGGCGTTATATTTAAGCATTGTTGCTGCAGAATGCTGGATAATGTTGTTTAAGCTCTTTGGTCTCAGTTCTCCAATTCACTTTTCAGACATAAGTAGATAGCAATCTGATTGTAGTATTGCTGGAAGGGGAGACTGCTTGTAAGAAGCCCCTGACTCTGTGTAGCTAGGATGATGCATATGTTTACCTACCCAACCAAACACAGAAATGAAAGGTATTGGTAGTGGTATCAGTTGTCCCACAGTCTAGAAAGCTTATGCTTCTTTCAAAATCAGACCTTGATAAGCCTCCAAAGAAACTTTCTAACAATGGCAAAGTTGTTCAGGTAACCATTGGTCTTCCAGCCCTCACTCACTGACGACAGAGACTAGTAGATACAGGGACTCCACATGCAGTCACCTGTTACCAACACTCTGCATGAGCTGTACCTGTGGCTTCCTTTTTAATGTGCATAAAGTGTGATTCCTGCCACAGATACAACTTAATTTTGTCCCTGTCTTGATCGCTTTTGCCACCACTGTGGTCTCATTAGTTAAGTGGTAGACTGATCCTCTAAATATGAATTGGTTTTCTTTTCAATACTTTAATTTCGTATTGGTTTGGAAGCTTTCAAGCACGTGTTTGAGACATCACATGGAATATTAATGGTAGGATGATACTTTGAAGTAGATAACAGGTAAAAACACATGGCTGTTCAAAAGTATTATGTGTTACAGTTACTGAGAATTAATTTTTAAAAAGGATTGCCTGTTTGCCTAAAAGACAAATTGTTGAAGATCCGTTTGTGTGGGTTAGAACTCAAATGCAGCATTGCAAAGCAGGTCACTAGTTATTTTCCTGTACTGTTTTGCAGTCTGTGGATTGCTACCTGCTTCCCTGCATAGTTTCTATTTTGCTGCTGAAACTTTGGATTGACTTTTCCTGGAGAATGGGTAGAACAGCATGCAAAGCCTGTGTCAGTCTTTTTCTTGGCTGGGGAAGAGGAAAGGAGACATTTTTTTTTTCAGTTTTCTCTTTCAACAGTTCTCATAAAGATTTCTTGTCCGCTCTCAGGGGAAAAAAAAGCAATTCTCAAGTAGATGGTTGTCATTCAAATGTGAGTCATTTTGACTTGATATATCATAGGCTTAAATTTCCATGAATAATTACTGGTAATAAACAAAACTTCAAGACTTAACAGTGACAAAATTACTCCAGGAACAAAAGGTAAAGAAGGCTTTCCCAAACTGTGTGGGAAAGCATAAATGAGGCAAACACATTGTATTTCAGTGGGGCTACCCTGCTTTTATAGCTCTCCCTTATTCGTTGTCATTCAAAACTAACATATTTCTCCATAGTCTCTGATAATAACTCTGATAGTGTGGGGGGCCAGCGCAAGGCAGAATAAAACAAGTACAAACAAATGTAGTGCCAGCAGCAGTAACTGTAAGCAGGTAATTTGGAAAACATACAGACAAATAAGTGTGGAAGCCAGAATAAAAAAAAAGGAAATTAAATTTCAACAGAAAAATTATTTGAGTCTGACACTTACAAGCAAGCGTGCAGGAAGTGAAAGAAATGTCTGAATATACAGCTGCAAATTGAGATAATAAGTGCACATTGCTGAAGTTAGCCAGTAAAGCATCCACATGCCAAGGTGATAAATAGCAACTAATGCAGTTAATGAAGAGCCTGCGTTCACAGGCGAAGGACAGTGTTTCTGCTCTGTACAGAAGCACCGGCTCTGCCGGTTTCTCATGTTCTTTTCACATTTCCCATATGTTGTCGATGCTTGCTGAAGAGGCTGTGAGGGAAGTGTCTCAGCACAGCCACGTGCACACACTTTGTTTGGCTGGTCGAAGGCCTGCTCAGGAGCATAAGCACTGTTCTTGTGCCTTACCCTCCTTTGCATATTAAGTTCCTCTTGCTGCATCGTCTCAGCGACAGTACGGCAGGCTCTGCTCAAGTGTGTTGCTGAGACATGCCTTGGCAGCGTTCGCATCTGAACAGTAGCTCCTGTTCTGGTCTGCTGGAACTCCTGACTGGGAGTACAAATGGGGCAGAATAGCAGGAAGTGCGAGTTTAAAAAAAAAGGTGTGAGATAAGGCAGCCAAGGAAAGCAGTGCTCATTTACCTTCTGTTCCATTGGCTTCTTCCTGCTTTGACTTGGTAATGCCCAACTTTATATGAAGTTAAAGTTTCACTAGCTTATTACTCATGTCACCATTTAACTCCTTAACTAGTTGATACTGAAGGTTTGGAGAGGATGTGTGATTTGCTTCTTGGGTATAATAATATAGAAAATTCACAGGCATCAATAATTAACTGTATTATCCTTGTAGTATGTTTTCCTGATGCTGGTCATTCAGTATGTTAGCTTTTAAAATGTGTGTTGTAGCAGTGGCAATAGTATTAGACTATTTTTGTTGGGAATAGTCTGGTTTTTCTATGATCACAAAAGGATGATCAGTGTCTAGTTTATCTATGTGCAGACTACGTTATTGTCTCACAAAGCAATGTCCCAGTGCTAGGGTCACTTCGTTAAGTTTATGCTACGTAGACATAATTATGCAGGAGCTAAGAATAGCTCATCTAATTGAAAATAATGATTATAGAGAAAGAACGGGTTTGATACTGTTACTAAGCAAGCACATACCGTACAACCATTCATGAACTGCACAGAACACACATGGGATTATATGGTGTATTTGTTTTGATTAACAGTTTCTTTCCCTCATCCTGAGTACAAGTTGAAGGTGTTACTGCTTATTTGCTCGCTATCTTTTTTACTCAGAGACCTAGAAGGACCTGCAAGAAGGCAGCATGAGCTGATGTTTATCCAGTAAATTATGACAAGCTAAGCTTTGCAATAACATTCAACATTTATCCCCACACACATTTTAGGGAGGATGTAGCTCGAATAAATCTTCTCCAGGCCCCACAGATGAAACTGTCTATGTGGTTTCTTTATGTCTGTGTTTATACTAGTACCCTATGGGTTTAAACATCTTTTTAGAAATGCAAGTCTGCCATACTGTTAATCCCTTGGTGCTCATTCTGGTTAATGCTAACATTTAATTCTTGCTTCATCTAAAACACATAGAACTCATCTTTATTCCTTGAAAATAAAACTGAATTGTTACAGCAAAGTTGTTGAAAGTTTTGTTTGATTGAGTGCTGTTGATGAGTATCACCAGGCACATGGAATAAAAATTGCTGTTGCTGTTGTCCTCTTAACTAATTTTTTTCTTAGTTAAGTGTCAGCTTTTTACTAGAATGTTACAAGAAAATTCCTGAGATCATGAAATTTAATATATCTGGTTTAGAAATGTTATTAATATCTCTAGAAGCTCAAAAAACTCTGCCAGTTTGCCATGTTTACCTTCCCCTCTGTTCTAATGAACCATTTCATAGCTCTAGGCTATGCGCTAATGCTGTAGAGGCAGAGAGATCACTGCCATCAGGAATTTTTAAACTGATGACTGTTTGAAAAATTAATTGGAGAAGGAAGATGGGACAAACAGTGATGCAGTCCTGCAGTAACACAAAGGTCAGTTTACACAGTGTGGAATCAGAGGCACTTGCACAAGCTGTTCTTCAGGATTTCTAAGAAATAGCAGAAGGAAAGAAGTGGAAGCAGAGAGCAGATTACTTTACAAAAATATTCCAAACTGTTGTCTTGACTTCAGAAAAGTTGCCTTTTCAGATTGTTTTGGATTTGAAATTCAGTGAGTTACAATAATTTAAAACTGTTAAGTCTCCATTTATACAAATGCTTGTTGAAGCATCAAACACAATTTCCATCCCATTCCTTTCCAACATGGTCTGATTTTCGAAGACATTTTTGGGCCAACTTACCTCAGTTTTTTGGGCCAACTTACCTCAGTTTTTTGGGCCAACTTACCTGAGTTTTACCCTTCAGGCAATTTTACATGACACCCGTCATTGAGCAATAACCTTGAAATGTTGTAAAGGTAATACTAGCATTCCACGGTCCTGTTGAACACTGTGTCTCCTGGTCTCACAGCCCCATGTTTAGGAGTCAGTGTGGTGGCCCAGTCTGACCTTCTGTATGCTTCTGTACACATTATGGTGACATGTTTTAAAGTCATCCCAGGTTTCGCTCGGATACTATTTTTTTTATATTTAGAAATTTTAATTATAAGCTTAGGCTGTAAATTGTATACCTGCAAGTAAATGTGATACAAGGATGAGCAGGACTGAAGAACTGAGAAGAATAATGTGTTGATTCTGAAACACTTTGGCTGATTTGCAGTTACTCACAGCAAGTGGGCATAAGGGTGCAGTATACAATATAGTGTATGGTAGCTGAGGACAGTAGTCCTTTGCTTTCACATTGTTGATGCAACTCATAAGAGACTCCTCTGCATATAAACCGTTTTCTACTCTACAGAACTGCACATGCAAGAGCTAAAGCTGATGCTGCGGATCAGGCTGCTCAGGCTGCCCGCCAGGAATGTGATATTGCAAGAGCAGTTGCCAGAGAACTTTCACCAAATTTCTACCAACCAGGTAATTACAGATTGGGTTTTTGTGGCTAGTTTTGGTTTGTTTTTTTTTTTTTTTCTTGCAGTGAAATGATTCTGTGTTGAGTTAAAAAGTTGATTTCTTTTTGAATGTTGTCAATTATACAGAAACAATAGTCATGTGTAGGTAGTGAAGAGTGTACATTGCTCAAGGAGATTTTGTTTTTAGTTTTTAATCATTTGGTGATTAGTGCTTTGTATAAAAACAGTTGAACGTCAAAAAGTGGGTATCAAGCATACAACTTTGTTTCAGATTAGTAGCTTCTTCAGTACAGTGTCAAAGACAGACTTCGGAGAAGTAAATCAACAGAAATTTGGGTTGTTTCTGTAGTGTGTTCATTACAGGAAAGTTCCTTAGCTTTTTTACTGACCAAGGGAATTCTTGACAGTCTTGGTTAGCTAAGGCCTGAATTCTGGAAAATGCTTTACCTTTACACATACATAACCTGTGAGGGCATCTTCCTTTGTTATGCCTGTAGTGCTCTGTGGAGCATTGTTCCCATACTCAAGATTTCACAGAATTAAGTCTGTCACCTGTATCATCACTGCAACCCATTTTCACCTGTCACGTGTTTTGGAAAATTACTATAGAAGGAAGCCAAGCAGTTTTTGCTTTGTTTTTCTGATATCTTTCCATGAGATTAATATTTTTGTATACTACTCTTTAGCTTAAATTTGGATAGATAAAATTGAACTTCGTTTGCCAATTTAATGTCTTTTTGTAAGTCTGTCCTTTCTTTCACCTGTCAAATTAGTTGAGTCATATCTTGTTATTACTTTTCAAGGACTTGCCTGCACTTGTATGCTAATATATATTATAGCTCTGAGATTCATTTTCACTTACCATCATCTTCTGCACGTCCTTGTTTCAGACACAAACCCATTTATTCTTAAATGTACCCATATAGTGAATGCAGGCTAATATCATGACCCACAAAATCAAGGAACAACAACACTCTTCAACATTTTCTAATAGTCCACGTATTTCCTTCAATTTTTAAAATAAATGACCACTATATATTTGTTACTATGTCATTACTGTCAGTTAGCTTAAAGAATACTTGACTTTTTTCTTTATTCCTAAGTATTTAATTGTGCAGAGCAATCTCTTGGGGTTGGGAGGGCTGGGGTGCTCTTTTTTATTTCTTTAGTGCATAAGGCAAGGGCTGGTCATCTCATACAGGTTAGAATCTCCATTCACCTTGTCAATCTTGCAGACTTTCTTTGCACACATCCTGATATGAATTCGTCTTTCTTGAACATGGCTGTCCAGAACTGTAGGCAAATCTCAACAGAACCATTTCCAGTAGTAAAACTTTACTAGCTTTAAAATGGTATCAGTATGTACTCTTGGAAATGACCTCAATACAACCTCTCCTGCAGACTTTTATTAGTGGCCCATATTTACTCCAATGATACCCAAGTCTTTTTCTTTTTTCATTATTTGATTCTTCCATCAAGTGATGAACTCCAAATTTATAGCAGCAGTTCATCTCTATAGTCATGAGTTTAAAAGTCATAAGATTAGTCATGCAAAGAACTAATAACAGGGACCCCTAATAACAGGGACCCTGTCAAAGGAAAGCTTGATAGAGAAGAGAAATAAGAGAGAATTAAAGCATTGAAAGGGAAGTATTTCAAAGCTGACAAACCCTTGAAGTAAAGAAATGGCTGGAGTACTTGAAAGAAAATGCAAACATCTGATGGTGTGAAATTTGACACCAAGAAGTCCCCCAGATCAATAATTTGCTAGGTGTCATTTTTTGCTTCCTGCCACAGGATATGAAGTAGCATTGCTGACAAATTGGCCGAGATCTGGGGAGAGAAGGTGCGGTATTCTTATTTTCCTCTTATTTAAAACTTTTATTCCAATTACAGAAGGGAAGAGTTTGTATTCCTTCTCCAAATGCAGCTGTATATGTGGACAGTGGTGTATCAAAACATTTCTCAAAGTCTACTTACTGTATTCTTTGTGTGGAAATGTCTATCAGTTAGCTAGCTACCTATCAAAAGATAAATACCTCTTTTATTTTAGATTTCCTCATTATTTTCAAGATGGTCAAATACAGCATATTTGTACAGATTTGAAAAAAAATGTGTGTGGTATCAGTTAACCCTGAGAATCACCTGTACACATACTTGCTTATTTAAATACTTCCCAAGTGTCATACTATCACAAAATCACAGAATCGCAGAATGTTAGAGATTGGAAGGGACCTCGAAAGATCATCTAGTCCAATCCCCCTGCCAGCGCAGGAACACCTAGATCAGATCACACTATGAGTTAATGAACACTAGATCAGATAACTATGAGTTAATGGACAATGTTAGCATTAGCTTTTGTAATAAAATTGTAATAAAATGTATAAATATTTTTAAGTATTCGCATTCACTCACACAAACAGTGGTAAATATCTGCTTTTCAAATAGCATTCTTTCTATGTTTGAATGAGAACAAGATAACCATTATTACTTCCTAACAACTTCTTGGTTTTCTGTTGCTTGAGAGTTTTATTTTTACAATTCCTTTATAAGTTTCTGTTAGTGCTGCTAAAAGGTAATGATAAGCATCATATCTCAGTCTCTGAAACGATAGTTAAGAGAAAGCTTTCGATTGTGCTATATTGTCTTGAAAATATGTTATTGTGGGAAAGTATAATTTTTCTCTCATTGTTTGAACCACTTAGTACAGTAGGCAAGCATGCTGTCAGTAACAAATAAAGGTATGTAGTATATCAACAAGTCTCTTGAAATAAAGAGAGAGAAAAAAAGTGAAGTACAAATACCTCTCTGTAAACAACAGTTAAACTTTTTTTTCTGTCTTAGTGAATGATTTCTGTATTCCATGAGGCCTACGTCCATTTAAATATTTGAAAATCTTTTGAAAAAGCTCTTAAATTTCAGATTCTTAAAAAGCAACCTTCAGGGCCATATAGCCTAGTATTACACTCAATTTATAATTACAGTGAATGTTCATCACTCATTGTACCATGACAGTTCTTACTTCCCAATTACCTTGTCTCAACGTTTCAATTTTGTATTCATTAAGATGTTCATCAGAAGCTGCCAAGAGGTTCTAGCTTTGTGATGTAGTTTAAAAGGGGATTGAAACAGGAATAAAGCAGTAGGAAGCAAAGTAGAATTCAGTGAGTGAGAGTAATGTCAGTCTGAATCATGAATATTGAGGTACTGTAGAAATGTTGAAATTTAGCTTTACCAGTAATTGATTGCCTTAATTGATTGGCTCATGATTAGCAGCTGTGAGGATGGTGTGTCTTTGCAGAGCCCTGCCCACAATGCTGTATGGTTTGTAGATTTAACAATGTTGCAGTCTTTATAGAGGCCACACTTTACAGGCCTTTTTATCACCAAATAGAATTAATTTTGAGAAATCCTAGCTCTGACCTGTTTGTTTCCTCCAGGCATCACTAAACTTGTAGATGTGTCAGAAGAGAGCATACCAGGACAGGAAGCAAATGAAACCTGAGTCATATCCTCATTCAAGGGAGTCGTCCAGGGACAGTATGAGAATGTCTTTGCTTAGAGAAAAAATATAAATGGTGTTTTGTGTCTCTAGGTTAAAACCTAGAGAAGGCCACATGACTAATGGGAGTGCTGTATCAAAGGTCTAACAGAAAATAAAGGCTTTTGACACTCAGTAAAAAGGGGGAATATTGTTCTATGCTTGCACAAAGTTAATGGATGCTTTGACTTACCCATTCATTCTAATTCTACAGGCCACTAGGATATAGCCTTGTAAACTATCAGGAGATAAGCTAAAGTATGAACTTGCACAGACTGGACAGCTGAGACATAATTGTCTGTGGGCATATATATCCTGCAGCAAATGGGTACTGCTCTTTCATTCAGCTTGAATGATTAATATTTGATTAAATGAAAGAAGGGTAAGAGTAGTCTGGGCACTTTACCGTGGAGCGATTAAGGTCTGGAAATTCAACTCTGAATTATTTTATGGCAGATTATTTGTCAGGCCAACCAGCTGCCAGGCGAATGTGCATGGCTCACCAGAACAATTCATACAGCCTTTGACCTCCGAAAAAATACAAGAGAGAAATCAAGGAGCAGTTTATCAAATAACACTTTCTAACGAGATGGACAGTATTTCTTTAGGTGAAATATATAAGCAGAGAACTGATGAAAATAATAAGAATTTGTCATTATTTACCAGCATTTTTTCCTGTAATTTTTGGAAGTTGGAAAGTCTAATTCCTACTTTCTTTTCACCTAAGATCTTGGGAAACCCTTTGTAGTGCATATCTTCTTCAGGTATCTGAGCAGAAAGCTAAAGTCATGTTCATAACAACCATCCATAGCTTCTATTTTCTTAAGCAACTGGGCCCTAAAATCCTTAAATAAATAAATAAATAAATAAATTACTGTTACAGTATCAGTATTAACATGCTGAACATTACTGGTTTCATAAATAAGCATTTTAAGCTTATGATAAGGCAATATCTAATGGCCTCTAATGCTTTAAAGAGCAATTGTGTTTTCCATTCTGTTTTGACCAGTGGTGGGTGTCTGTAGCCTCAGAAGAAAACACATCCTTCCCATCTTCCTCCTCCCTGCCATCTCCACCTCCTTCAGTTCACAAAATGCAAACTCCATATGGACAGGAAAGAGAGATTTCTGTCTGATACTAAGTAACTGGACTGTACTGGCTGAATGCATGTGTACCAGGCCAGATTTTTTTTTTTTTTAAAAGCCAGTTACAGTGAGCACTTTGCCTGATCAGTGTTACTAGCCATGGCATCAGTTTGTGCCTTAAACCATTTGGAAGCTCACTGGTTATTCTTAGTCATAGAAGAGCCTGTTCTTTTTCTGAAACTATTCGACATACGGCTTCATCATCCTTGCACAACTGTAGTCTGGATTCCTTCTGTGGCATCTCTACAATTTACTGCTTCTGTCCTCTTTCTTGTTCTCTTTGGAGAAGCCAAAGCCTCTAGAAGTATCCTAAGGCACTTCTGTTGTATCTAGTAATCAAAGAAAGAAGGTGTGCTAAAAGTTATCAGTTTCAAGCTTTATTCTTGTTCTTTTTTATAACTCTTGTCATAAAATTTGGCTTCCGAGTTTATCACCACTCTCACCAAGGCCTACGTACAGATGCCCCCACCCTTCCGCATCTTTCATCTTGCCCAGTGTGAGGCCCGTCCAGCTTGCTGGCAGTCTGCACCCATCCTACCCCACTGTCATACACACGTGCTGGCTCAACCCACTCCCCAGCATTCCTGAGTGCATCTGGGACCAGGAAGTGTGCTTGGGAGAAGGCAAAGGAATGAGAGGTTGCAAAAGAGTAGCCTTCATTCCTTCATTCTTCAGGATGCTTTCTCAATCTCTCCCAGATACTTTTGGGTCACATAATCTAATAATTTGCTCAGGAAAAAAAAAAAAAAAAAAAAAAAAAAAAGTGAGTAACTAGTTTTGAATTAATTAACTTCTAAAACTAATAACAGAGAACCAGTTTCCTGTAGAGAGATAAAGCTGTTACAGTCACTGTAATTTTCACAGGCTTCCATTAAGTACTAAGCTAGTTAATTTGCATCCCGATACAACTTCTGGTTGCCTAGTAAAGGCTATAGGATCTGACTATGAAGCTAGCTAAACAGTCACGCAACTAGCCTGGACTAGCTTTACTGCTGTCTTCGTTATGATTCTATCTTGAAGTAGCTTCTTGAATTCTAGGCTAGGTATACCTATCTGAGCTGCCACCATGGGAGTGTTAATTGCACTTATAATCTGAGAGAAAGAAGTCAGTGCTACCTTAGAGTTTTAGCTGCATTATTTCTTCTGTTCAAAATTATTCATTTGCTCACAAAAAGAACCATTCCTTCTAGGACACAGAACCTGACCATTGTTGGCTTGCTCCAGTAAATTTTGGTATTGGCCTGTCACAGTGTCCATCAGCCAAGGACAAGATGAAGTAGGGTCTATCACATGGGAGTATTATCACAGCGTCAACATTTCCATTATAAATCCTATTTATAACTGCGTCATAAATATTTGTTCCATGTTGAAATTCAGCTAACAAGGTCTGTACTGGAGAACTTTCCTTACAGTGCTAATTTTCACTAGAGTATGGTGATTTTTTTTTTTTTTGAAAGGAGTTTATTATACTAGTGAAGGTTCAAGGTATGTTGAAAAAGGTTAGGTTTCTCATGTTATTTTTTAACATGTGATACGGGTTACATTAGCACTTCTCTACAGCTGAGCTGGTTAGAGTGACATAGACTACTTGACCATAAGCAGTTAACGCTTACTGTGGGCTTTTTTTGCTGTTGTTTTTGTAGAAAATGGGGAACAAGAGATGAATTTCAGATGGAACGGTAGAACATTAGAGAAAAATAATATTTGCAGCTACATTGGTTACTAGATTTGCTAAAGAGCAATACCATTGTATTGAAGAGCATCTGACAGCTGTGAATATATTTTTCTCCTCCTCCTAAAGTCTCTAAAGCATGTAATTTTGCGGTTGTTTCCAGTTGCCTGTGGAAGTGGATGCAGTTTTAATCTGAAGCTGTTTGATCCATATCAGCAGAGCAACTACTATCATTTCAGTAATTTCTAATATCTGTGTAAACTTGCATATGTGGACAGATAGACCAGGAGCTTGAGGATTGGTCCATGTAAGAAATTTTGGTTAAAGTTTTTCTCAGTATATGATATCAAATTCTGCAAAGAGAGTCAAATGCAAGTAAGAAAAACCTACTGCTGCCTCCATACTTGTTTGTGGCCCAGGAGGCAATGTAAGTGACACAACTTTGACAGTCTGTTACCAGTCTCTCACTGGGAACTGGGATACTTATGTTAAAAGTTTTGATGTGGAACAGAGAGGCAAACCCGTGAGGTTTGCAAGAGGAGCGAATATACTAAGCGAACAATCAGCAATAAATATTAAGAGCCATAAGTATTTTGTTTTTAATGTAAATCATGACTGCCAAACTAGTTTCAGTTTTGATCCTGAACTTCATCAGGTATAGTGTATTTTCCTGTTATCTAAAAGACAAGTCATGACAATTACTAATCTGTAATGTTTTCAAAAGGAGAATCAAATGTTTAGATAATTTTCCTGCCTGATTCCAATAGGAATACTGGAGGTTGTTGATGAGAATAAAAAGAAATAAATGGAAGTGAAAAATAGCAGAGAGAGAGAAGCCTAATAAAATGACAAGGAATTTGGTAGTCATCTCACCTGGATCTTCACTAATGACTAGCCAAATGTCATGGATGATATGTTGGATATTTGTATTATATGGTGAACAGCACATTATTTACATTGTCAGGTAACAGTGAAAGTTCATGTTGCAAACACAAGCTGGAACAGAGAAAAACAGAGTTCTCAATAACATTGCACATGTAATAGCTGAAAGTGAGTGCTACTGTTTGCAGCAGTGATCACTCACCAAATGTAAACTTGTGCTCAGAATTATCAGACCTAGTATTTCCACTGCACTCCTCAGAAGCACTACAAGAAGTCCTTAAGGGCTGACAGACTCAGCCAGTAGGAGATGAGATGTGAACCTGCTTCTGTTGAGGTGGTTGCCAAAACTCCCATGGAGCAGGATGATAGCCATGCACTTGAAATGTGATATGACAGGAGAAGCAGCTAATACTGTTCCAGGCTGTATATACAGAAGAAGCACGTCATGGAGAAGAAGGGTAATGGTGCCTTCTCTGCATGAGCCCAGTGACACTGAATTTGAAGTATTGTGTATAACTTTGGGCATTGTCATACAAGAAAGATGCAGACATGCTGAGAGAAATATAAAGAAGTGTGGTTGTACTGGGTAAAGGCAGCTATTATGCCAAATGAACAGTCTATGTATATATACAATTCATCTCTTCGGAGAATATGCAGTTGTGATGAGAACAGAATTACGGTCTTTCACTTCTGTCCATCCATTATGGATCCATTATAAATACAAAGGAGCTTAAAGAACACTGCTGCTGCAGTTAACATTTGCTAAATTTTCCAGTGGATTTTTTTTCCGGTTTTCAGAGAAAGGTTCCCATGATCAGAGGTTCATGTACCGTTCTTAATAATAGCAGGAAAACATGCACTGACTCTAGGCTTCAGACTCCCTCATGCCCCAGTGCAGCTTGGCTGAAGTAAAGTAGGCTTTAGATTTTCAGTGAAAAGCTAAAAACTTACCTTCTCAGTTATCCCATATTTAGCAGCCTGCAGGCTCAGAAGTATTCAAGTAGATTATAGTATGTGTGTTATTTAGCCAGGAGCATTCACATTAAGTACCATGTGTGTATATTATCTGGCCTGGAAAAATGAATCCTGTCCTTCATACAGGAGCCATATGCCAACACCATATAATCTTGTCAAATATTACTTGAAGTCCTGTCAGCATTCATCAACAGAGAGTTAGGGTAAGTAAAGAAAGCCTTAATTAAGATTGCTGGTCATGAGCAATTTCTGTGTCCACAAGCTGATGTCCCAATGAGGTGTTAGAGAGAGCTGTGCAGCACTTACCGTGCCGTCTATCAGGTAGGATAAATTTGTTACTTTTTTCTGATGGTAATGAATACAAAAGTATAAGGGCCTACACACTTTGATCTGCTATGCAGATACAATTATGAATTTTGTGGCCCGTTTTACAAATGTCACAGCTACTTTAGTCATCTACTAAAGCAGTCACAGAAGTGGAGCAGAGATTGGAGTTACAACCAGAATAAGTACATTGTTCTTACTTAGTGCTGATTGCAGGCAGTTTTTGAGATTCATTAGTCTATTCTTTCCTGCCTTCAAGATCCTTCAGTGTGTATATTTCCACTCCATAACGATGCATTTAGAAACCTTTTGAGGAATAAAATCTTACTTTTAGGGAATCTTTTATCCTTAATTATTTTTGGTTATTTATTGGAGAATTCAAAAATGCAAAATAGAAAAATACTGTTTATGTATTATATTCAGGTGTGTTAGTAATAGAACAATTCAAATTCATTGCAGATTTGGAGGAACTGATAGGGAGGGAGAGAAGAGGCAGTCTGGGTTTCGTACAGATAAGAATTACATTAACATGTTTTATCATCCTACTGCTGGACTCACAAGTTTGTGATGTTGCACATGATTTGGGTCAGAAGTCCATTTCCTTTGTTGTTGTCATTTCTATTGCTAGCAACTCAGATCCATGAGCTTGAGTAGATGTTTTTAATATTTTCAAGAAGTTTCTTACAGCATTGTGAGATAACAGTGCCAAATACTTTTCAACAAATACCTGTGTGAAATGCAGAGAAACTAGCAGTAAAGTAGGCAGTTCACAAGCCACACCAATAGCTCTCTTGTGCTTTGTAAATATCAGAGCAGAGTAAACACAGAGGCATAGGAACTAGCCTTGGGTTTGGCCAAAGTGTATGCATGTCCCTGTGTGTGCGGCTAGTAAATAAGTAACTCGGCACTCTTGATCACTGTCTAGTCCGTTACAGGAAGTGTTTGATGTGGGCTTTGAGAAGGTTCAATCGTTTTCATTGATGTCAAAAACAGGAAAATAAAGTACTGGCAGATGTTTTAAGTATGGTAGATAGGTATTCTAGCAAAACTACTTGGAAGTTGTTTATGATACTGCACAAAACTGCTTCCTGAGTAAGCAGTAAAGAAAGCAATTGAGAGGGCAACCTTGATACACAAGAATTTGAATGTTTGGGGTTCTATACAAGACATTTAGTACGCAATTTCTACCAGTAATTACCTATTGTAGGTGCTTATCTTTACTTAGCAAGAAGGGAAGGTTGCATTTAAGGCTGTGTTAAAACCTGCTTGTATTCAGCGATGCTACCTTTTAGTTAGTCCTAGGTGAAAGATTTGTGTATTTTGACTTCTACATTGCTGAATGATTATGTGGCTTTGTCTTGTTATGGCAATAACATAATATCACATTGTGTGCTATCTTTGTATTATATTTTTAGGTCACGTCAGTGGTACGTGGCTTGAAGGACAGCAGGGCACCAGATCAAATCACAACAGCTCCATAAAATAAATACTTGTAGGCATCATTCTCCATGACGTTCATGGATCTAGTGAGTGAGTAACTGTTGGCACATGCTAGTTTCAGTGTTGCCTCCAGTGGAGTAGGAGAAGAAAGGCTACCAGGAGTCGTTCTTAAGGAAACAGCAACGTTAACAACAGATTGAAGAGCCCTAAAAGTCTAAGCTGGAGAAAATTTCAGCAAAGGGAAGGTATTTTCAAGGGGGGAAGAAGAGAAAATGAGGAGTTGGGAGTGAGAGTAAATCAAGAAGGATTACAAATCATCCCAAATAATAAACATTATATTTCAGGGTATTTTTTTGATTATGCAAAGCACTCAGTCTTCTCCCTCATGTTTACCCTATCATTTTCTTTCCTAGGCAGCCATGGTACTTCCATGTTACTGGTAGTAAGTTCACAAAAAGAGTGATGTATTGTAAGGCAGCCAAATGGAATTTAAAAATTAATTCAGGCAAGATTTTTGACTTGTGCCTTGCTAGGGAAGCTGCTTATTAGCGTTTAAAATTCTGGTCATATCTGACCAAAATGCAGTTGCTATCAAAAGCTGAAAGTTAAAGCAGGCATCCAGACTTGGGTTGCTTGTAGATCTCAGCAGGCAGTGTCAACAATCCCTTCCATGTAAATTCTTCTTTCTCTTTTGCGATATGCTTTATTTTTAAACCGTAGCAAATGTGTTATTTTTTTCTGTAAAGCATTCTCAAGTACAGCTAAGGAGAGTCATTATTCCAGTTGGCATAACCAACTTTAGAGGCAGCCAAAACAGGGCAACAGGGCCATTTTGAATTAAGGAATTATTAAATAACATATATATGCATCACTAGGAGTGGGGCATTTCTTTCGAGGGAAATCCCACCTCCAACTTGGCAATCAAGTCAGGTGCCCACTGTCTGGGGGCCAGAAATCTTGCATACCTTGCTGCACGTTGGCCCAACCGTGAAGCAGCTGCACCATTCCAGGGTCCTATTGCTGAGGCATTATATCTATCAGAAGGATACTGCAGACATCTGGGGTGTTAACCTCTTAAACTACCGTATCTAAGTCAGGCAGAAATTATTTTTTGGAGCCCTGTGCCTCTTTAAGCACCTTGCGTTGTATCCATCAATTTCTCTATGGCTATAATCCTAAACCCTTAATTTCCAGCCCCATTCAGTCCCAGTTCAGTCTGCTAATATGGCAGACAGGACTGCCAAACATTACTAAAACCATAAGCATAGCTCTGTTCTGCTGAGTTCATCAACACATTTTACATGACATTGCACAGCCCTCCATTCATGTGGGCTGCAATTCAAGCCAGCAACCTATCAGTTAAAAGCATTTTTTTTTTTCCTGTTACCAGTATAACCTTCAGAAAAACAAGAATAAAACAGAGGGCGTACTAATGACATTAATTCTAGTTCTTCCCTCCCCCCCCCCCCCCTCCTAAAGCAATAATTAAAAACCCTGTCTTTCCAAAAATTACTGAATATAGTTATTTTGCAGTTTCATGATTACTCATCGAATCACTTCTTTTAGCAGACCAGTAAGAAATTGTTTTTATTTCCTTCACCTACGGTTACCATCCTGAATGCTGAGGAATTATTATAAAATAGATGTCCTATCTGAAAAATCCTAACATAAGAATATTTTGGATGCTTTCAGGAAAAAAAGATTCTGTATTCATTGATCCTCTGATGGGTCACCAGGCTTTCCAAGTGGTATTAATGTTCATCAGAGTAGCAAATAAATCTTATTATGAGAACGTAGATATTGTTGCCACAAGCGATACTTTAGAAAACCATTGATCACATCAGAAGGTATCAAACCAGATGGTTTTCACTGTCTTATTTCTCAAAAAGTACATTGCAACCTATAGTACTAACACCAAACTATATATTTCCATTTTTTGGTACAGTATATTTAAACACAAAAGACTTCAGCTTTTGCTTTAACAGTATCTTGCCCTGGATTTGTACTAGGCTATAATGTGCAGTAAGAAACTCACTCACCATTTACTATTTCTCCTGATCTTTGAATTATGATTCAATAGACGGTTCTCGGCTTCTCCAGGAAGATGACATTTATGAAGATATGTAACAAACTTATAGTCAAAGTGCTGTGTTGGCTTTTGATTACTCAGAAGACTTGCACTCCATTACTAGTTTTGACAAAGGCTTCCTGTGCAACCTTAGGCTATCTCTTTACCAAATACTTTGCAGAGCTTTGAGCATGACAGTGCTTTCTTGACAACTAACCACTGAATTCAGAGAGATTATTCAGATAAAGCATGCATTTTGGGTCATGATGTCCCTTTGTTTTAGCTCCCCTGTAAAATGGGCTATTGATATATCCTTTTTGCTGTCTTTTGTACTTATCTTTTTACTTACAGATTGTGAACTTTTCAGAGCAGGAAATTTCTCGTTTTTATAGAAGTGTTCAGTTGTTTAGTAAAAAGACACCTCTAATCTTGGAAGGTTTGCATATAGACTTCAGTGTCCTGACTGAACAAATGCCTTTGATCGTGTCACCATTACCCCACAATTAGTACACCTTGCAGTGAAGACTGAGAGTCTTTCCACTAACAATGTGTATGTATAAACAAAATTAGAGAGTGAAGTTATCTGCTTCATGGGTGAATTTTTCTATAAGTGCGACACAGATTTTCTTGTAATCATTAAATTATAATGTTATTTGTTACCTGAGTTACTCTTTATATAGAACTATATATTTGCTAACTCTTTATGTGGCCTTAAAGATAGTTAGGTTACATCACATAATGTGTACTCTAGTTTAAAAAGCAGAAATAAATGCATACTTACCTAATAATTACTTCTAATATGCCTTGAAATTGAATCACATCATTTCAGCAACAACAGTACTTTAAGTGTTATATCCTGTGAATATTCTATTTCAGAGCTCACATTCATGGCATTGCAATCTTTTTTTGCTTTCAGAAGATTAATAAAATTGTAATATGAAATGCTTGTTTTTCATGAATGGCAAGAATGGTAAGGCTGTGGTGACAAAAGAGTGAAAGAAGTATCATGAAGAAATTATAAGATGTTTATAAAATTATTGATAAAGTTGGGGTTTTTTCTTAAGGAGAAGCTGTCTTTTTTTCTTTTCATTTTTTCTTTTTTTTTTTTTCTTTTTAACTGTAAAATTGCACAGAGTAAGAGAAAATTGTGGAAAATTATGTAATTTCCATGTACTAAGAAGGCGGTTTTGCCATGTTTTTCATTTTCCTCTGAAAAAAATAGAGGGAATATGTCTGAAGAACACAATTGGTCTCTACAGTAAAGAACATGTCAACCTTTAGGTTTTAAACATCGTTTTGCAAGTTATGATGACCTAATTAAGCATAGTCTCATTGGTAATACTGTGTAATTCCACAATTAGCATTTTTGCACAGGGTATGTAATTACAGCACCTTACATCTGAATTATTTTTAACTGATTTAAAGGTTGTGGCTGAACCTTCACAAATTGGAGAGGGAGAAGGGGAAGGAGGATCCTCTCCTCTTGTGGAGCAGCCAACCAGTTTATGACTGGGAGTATCCACCATGGGGACTGGAGACACCCAGGTGACAAGGCTGCTGGACTCCTATAGCCTGTGCTTACCTGTAGTGTCTTACAGCAACCTACTTCAGTCACGTAGAGCCAAGGTCTGCAGCACTAGGCATCCTCTGGCATAGTACAGTGAGAGGCTGTTATCTGTATTGCATAGTGTCTCAAGCTTAGCTCCGAGAAACCTACTCTACCAAAATTTTGTGCTGCTCCAAGAGAGTGGAGTTTCTCGTGGAGTCCTAGTGGAGTTTCTCACAACATTCCCTCTAAGAAGGAATGCATCTGGCACTGTGAAAATGTTTCCTGTGGAAATTGTGTCCTGGGTTCAACTGGGATAGGGTTAATTTTCATAGAAGCTAGGAGGTGGGCATAGCCAAGGGGACATTCGATACCATGCTGATGTCATGCCTGGGATATATGGAGAAGCTGGCCGGGGGGTGGGGGGTTTTTGGCTGCACGGCTTGGGAGGGCTTCAAGTGTTGAGCCGTTCCATTGCGTATTCCTATCAATATTATTGTTGTTGTTATCTTCTGTTTTTCTTGTGTTCTATTATTAAATCTGTTGTTACCTTAACTCACAAGGTTCCACCTTTTGGTTTGTTGTTTTTTTTTTCCATTCTTTCCCCCCAGTCTCACAGGGCGGGGGAAGGGGAAGGGAGCAAGCACATGGCGCACAGTTGCCGCACCCACGACATATCAGCAGAATTCCCTGTCTTAAACAGTTTTGGTTCAGGGCAAAACTTTTAAACCAGAGTGTGCACTGCATACTTTCTTTTTACATGTGGACCAAGTAAGATGTTAAAATGTGTCCAAGGTTGTACAGGAATACATGGAAAGTTGCAAAAGTGTAGGATGCAGTGGATTAACTCTTAAAGAAAATAATGCTATACAGAATGAAAATGTACTAGAATATAGTGTATTTTAGTTTCCATAGTACTATTTTTAATTGAATATTCTGGTATATTTTAAGTCTGTAAATTACTAACTACTCTGTTACTTTATAAGATTAGAAGACTACAGAAGTGTTCTTGTATTACTTGAAAATGCATTGTCCTGTAGTCTTGCCACAAAGAATCATAATTTTTTATTTGGTTGATGTGTTACTATAGAAGTAGTTTTTGCCAGTTAAAAGAAGTATTTACTTAATAATTTGGAGAATATAGAAGTCATTATACTAAAATGAGGCAAAAGCGTATTAAATTATGGAAATGAGATTTATGGCAGGTTACTCAGTTATGCTTATTAACTATGGAATTCAGACTTGCTCCTTGAAGGTTCACCAGCCCTACTCTAAGAAATCCTAGTGCCTTTAGCACTTCCTGAGCTCAGCCTCATTCAGTCCCACCATTTTCCCATATCCTCATCTTGTCTCTTTCACAAAGAGGCCAAAGTGTTTGAAACTAGCTGGACTGACTAGGCAGGAGTATGACCTGAAGCACCTATGTCAATATATATCTACACCTTTTTCCTTACTATCTTTTAGGTGCATTCTGCAATCCCTCTCAAGCTTCAAATTTCATCCTGAGCTGATAAGGCACAATGTCTCTTCTTAGCTTTCTTGGGAAACACTGCCTGCATTTACAGTGTCCTGCAAAATGACATTTTCAGGCACTGCTTGAGCCAGAATCCTGAAACAGCCCCATGCTGCCATTATGTAAGCCTCACTAGGCCATGGAGGAAAGCATGTGGCTGTCACCTCTCAAAATGCTGTACCTGAACCAGGGCATGCTTCTCTTCTCATTTATGAGGCTGACCATGCTGTCACATCACTTACTGGAGCCCTTCCAGGAGGAAGGACATGCTACACAAGAACTCCACAATAAATTCTAGATTTAGAAAAACTATGAGTGTTTCTGCAACCAAACCAAAGCTTCCCTCACCCCACAGCCATCAATGAAATGCTCTTTAAGCAGACATTATGAGACTCTGCATACATACATCACACACATCCACACAGTCCTTTGGCTTTCAGAGGCTATTGCCCCCAAATACTGGTGAACTCACATTTTAACGGAGCCATCCAGCTGCTGGCGTCACAACAGCTGTGTGAGCGAAAACCACTCCATGGCTCACCTTCAGCCAGCAAAGGTGCATCAATTTTGAAGTGATGGTAGCAGGGCCAGCATATCACCATGAGAAAACACACAGGATCATCCACAAAGAAAGCTTATCTTTACTTACTTAGAAACCGTTTCTTGGTTCTGCTTTCCAGACCAGGTTCTCCTTAGGCACTCAGATATATCACGTCTAGGAATATATCTACTGGTTGCTTGAACTGCAAACTGAAGAACAGAAGTTCATGTTTATTTCCTAGACAGAAACTCCCTTTCCAAATTCCCTTGGCCCTGATTCCTTCAAACTCTTGCTGTAGAGTGCTCTTAAGCTAGAGAAAAAGGACTCTGTTGCCCCTGTCTGTAGTATTAGATAATGTGTTTAACGAAGAGGACAAGGTAAGTCCTGACGAGTATTCTTAGTCCTCAGAGGGGAGCGGGAACTGTGTTCTTGCTGCTGGGAGTCAGTGGTTCAGACAGGTGCATAATCTGATTGTACTGAATACAGTGAAGAGACGTAAAAAAGTCCTTGGACAATCTCCAAAGCTAACTTCAGCGTAGAGCCAAGAATCTGGGTGTTGGAAAGACCTGCCTAGCAAGATTGGAGGCAAAGGATGTATCTTTAATAGCCATATACAATGTACTGGGGGTGGGAGGAAGGTCTGCTGTGTTGTGTTAAGGCTGGATGTCTGGGTAGACACTCTCAGACTTTACTTGGATGCAGATGGCTATAGCTTTCTCTGGTGGGACTCAATGTCACTTAGCAGCAAATATTGCCAAATACCCAGTAAAAATATGGCACTGTTAGACTGTTGACACGTCTTTGGAAAGCTCCAGTTAAAGATTATTTTGTTGTTGTTTAATTTGTTTTTGTTTTTGTTTTTCACTCTACCAGTCTCTCAAGGAGACATGGGCAGCCAAGACATGGCTTCCTTCTTGTTTCAGAAGTTCCAACACAGTTTGGAGGTCTTGGGAGGAGAGAGTCCCTCTGGACAGCCTTGGGAGGCTTTTAGTTGATTGTAAGAAACAGTGGAGAGGGGTGACATTTCTGAGATCTGGATGTGTTCCTTATGAAAGTCCCTTCAGTCCGGCAAGTGTGATCAGATATTAGTAAAAGTCATATCTTTACATATATTGGACACTGGAGAGCTGTCACAGGATGTGAATTTTCTTCATAGGTGAGGAACAGATCTGGTGCCATTTGGGTAGCATTATAAGGCTGAAGATATGGTATTCTAATTGGAATGCTTTCACCACAGCCGTCATAAGAAGCAAGTGAATGTGTATGTGTATTTATCCATAATACAGAAACATTGCAATTTGACAGTTCTGTAGCTTGGACTTAAAGGTTAGGCAGAGGTCTCTTAGCTATCCTTTTCTCTTTACACCCCTAATTATATTGCATGTGAAAAAAGAAGAGAAAAACAAAGTTTATGCAGGTTAAAACCCTCAGCATTATCTTATGCATCTCAACAAAGAGAGAAGGAAATCCCCTACATGACAGATAATTTTGTGAATGGTGTAACTTTATATATGGCAACTTTTAATTTGTGTTGCGCTGCCTTTGCCTTTTACGAGGAAGGTTATAGAAAACCATAAGAAACAAGCCTCTAGTCCTCTGCCGCTCTGCAGGCTTAACTCCTTAAAGCTTCGTCCTCAAATGTCATTTGAGAACAAATCCTTGCTTGTCTATATCCAGCCTTCTTTCTCAACAGCTCCGTATTTCCACCCCTGGTTTTCAAAGATGTCAAAAATGTTGTGATTTTCCTGCTCAAAAGACATTGCATGCCGAGTAATTCTTCTCAGCAATGCTTACTTACCGGATGACTCAGTAACTTCCAAAAACTTCATGCTGCTCTTCCTTCCTCTCATCTTAGCACTGTGTAGTGATGCAAATGCTTCTGGCATCTGTAAAAACACTGTATCTGCCTAACACAGCTAGAGCCTCCTTTAAACTCAGAAGCAGAAAAATATATGCAGACATTCTTCTCTGGCCACAGAATTTCTCTGTGACATATAACACAGATAAGACGCACTTACAGAAGATAAAAAAAAAAAAAAAAAAAACAAAAAACAAAGGAAAGTAGTAGTGCTAGCAAAGATAAAAGTGAAGAAACAGTTGCAAGGTATTTGGCAGAACCCATTACTAAACATACAGAAAGATCATTGAGGTTCCTTGTTCGCAGAGGTCCCCAGCTTCTGACTTCTTACAGGACCTGATCCTGGAATCTGGGATGTGGCCTTGTGGAAATAAAATAGAAAATGCCACCCACAATACAGAAAGATTTACAGCAATTTTCTTTCTTCAACAGTGTTTACTCAAGTCTTAGCACTGAACTGTTAAATTAGACAACCAAAACCTGGAGCAAAGCATCTCAGACAGCTTGTCTTCATGTAAACAGCTGCATAGAAATGCGCCTTGATAAGTGAGTCCTAGTGGTGAACATGCTCATGGGTGTTTAGCTAGGATTTGGGGGGAGGATATTCTTCTTACCAGCTGTTCTATAGGTATTTTCCTAGTGAATGTGAGAGAATTTGTCTTCCTAGCTTCTAAGCAGGATTGTGTTACCAACTAGAGTGGTTAACCTGCATCCTCATGTGGTAAGGGGTTGGATTAGGAAGACAAAGCCAGTGTTTGAGAGTCCAAGGCACATATATATGCACAAGCTAACATGCACTCAAAAGGAAAAAGTGTGATTCAAGTCCTATTTCCTGTAGGTAATAAGGGCAGAAGAGACATGCTGATGGTTAATTACTTCCATGTCAAACAGATACTATGATCATGAGGGCAGAAGTTAAATAGATTATGGTAATTAAGCAAAATATACCTCAAAACATGCCTTTCGGAAAAAGAATGAAAGATATGTAAGGTAAGTCAGTCTTCAGTCCCTCAGACTTCACTCAAAGACAATTTATGTTCTATGACCCTTTACAAAGCTGAAGACATAAAGTGACTGAACCAAATTAGTAAGTAGTCCCAACAATTAGCAAGAAGTACATTAACTTCAACTGCTGAGTGATTTAGAATAAATCAGTACAGATGTCAGTGATTTTTTAGTAACACCTGCCCCTGTCAGCATTTTAGCGAGGCAGTCCAGTCTGACATCCCAATGCAATAGTTTTACTGTGCAGTCTTATTGTTGTTTTAATCATAATATTTCCATTACACTATTTTTCAGGCCCTGATTATATCAAACAAAAATTTCAAGAAGGAACAGAGATGAAAGAAAAATCTGAAGAAAAAGTTCAGGAAAAACCACCTACCCCAAAAGAGTCACCTCATTTTTATCGAAAAGGTACTACACCTCCTCGAACCCCAGAAGCAAGTCCAAGGCATAGTCCTCCTCTTTCTTCTGAATCTTCTCCTTCAAAACAGCTGAAAAGGCAAAGCTCCACTTCTGGGGCAAGACTCAGTCAAGAAAAAAAGCTTTTAGCCACTGAGAATATAACACCCACAATTAACAAGCCTTTATATTCAAAAGCACCAATGAAGGAGGAAATAGCTGTGAAACACCAGCAAAAGTTTTCAGCCCATCACAATCCCATCAGCACAGAGAATGGGGAGCTGCATGATCACTACCATGGTTATTATGTAAAAGTGAATCCAACAGTGCTTCCACAGGAGCTCAGGGAAGAAGATGAATATGTCAACCCATCACCGTCAACACTTGCACGGATACCACCCTCACAGAAGCCAAGTCCTGCTAGATCTGGGGGTAAGCCAGACGCCAAAGAAAACAAACCTGACACAAAAATTAAGAAACCAGAATTTGCTGCACCAAAGAACCCAGCTAATAATGAGTCACATTCAGCAGTGGAAAAAGAACTAGAAAACAGCTCGGTGAGTACTGCAAGAGACCTTTTCCCTTTCACTGTCCTCTTTCTCATAGTGCTGAGCTTTGCAAACTAAAGACAGGCAAAGCTCACGTCTGTCATATCTTCATTGGGATACAGTCTGCTAGCTGGAAGCCACTACACTAGACTGGAGTGAGGAACAAATATTCCAGTCCTTTATATTATCCCTTTTGAAAACTGGGAAGGGATAGCTGATAGCCAGATACTGACCGACTTTGAAATATGAATCCCTATTGCATCCATAAACGCAAAAGCATGTTAAGGTATTAGTGTGTGTATGTATATATATATATGTGTGTGTGGTTTGTGTGTGTGTAGATACATATTTGTAGATATACACACATATATATATATTCACCTCCCCTCAGAACAGTGTTCATTGTACTTCAGTGGATGATTGGGCAGTACTGGGAGTTACACCCATGCTATTCCCCAAAGGCCTGCTTTTGATTACTGGTAGAGACAAGATGCAGGCCTGTGGTCTGGCCCAGTCCAGGCAATCTACCATTTTCATTTTCTTCTCTGTGTTAATTGTAGGCTTTAAAAACAAGCAATTTGCGTCAAAATATAATCTGTTTTAAAATGCATACTTCAACAATGCTTGCATTTTTCAGTGATGTGAAAAAATTTACTTTCGTCAGAAAATGTAGAAGGAGTTTTAAAACTATACGTTCAGGTCAGTGTGAATCTGAATCTCAATACTATTTAAAAATAATAGAACTATCAATAGTTACGCAGAAAAGGAGAGATGGCTAATAGAACTTCTATTCCATGTTAGAAGAAAAAGCCAAGTTAACAAATTCAGAATCTCTAATAGTGATAAAATTATTTCTGGGCCAACAGAAACTCAGGAAAATGTTATCTGTAGATCCTAAAGTTAACCTTTAGTGAATGAAGAGGTCTAGATAATTGTCATAATGTTTCTTTTTTATAAGCATTTTTTCTTTGAATCATTTTCGGTACTGTAACAGAAAAATAAAGTCTGTCATTACTGATGCAATAAACAGAATGACCCATTTAATGACATCCAGATAGCCTGGCATTGATCTCAGGCAAAACAGTCGAATAATTGACACGAGACTTCATTAACAAAGAATTTTTTAAAAAAGAGGTATAAGAAATTCCAGACAATATGCATTGTAAAAGATCTTGTCAAACAAGCTGGACATCTTCAGGTGCGACAGAGGAATCATAACCTCAGTCAAGAAGGTCACTTGGTTTGCATTTACCCAGTTATTTATTCTGACAAGGAAGCCAGAGTAATGCAAAGGCTAAATGTCACATTAAAATAATTTTTTAAAAATTGATTGATGGTTCTCAAAAAGTAATTAGAAAAACATCAGTAATTTCGTATTATTCTGGTGAGGTCATTCTGAGATTAATTCTGCTGCTATATTTTGTTAACAGACTTGCTAATGACATGGAAAAGAATCATAGAATACCTTCCACTAGGCCAGGTTGCTCAAAGCCTCATCCAACCTGGCCTTGAACACCTCCAGGGATGGGGCATCCACAGCTTCTCCGGGCAACCTCTTCCAGCGCCTCAACACTGTCACAGGGAAAAATTTCTTCCTAATTCTAACCTAAATCTACCCTCTTTCAACTTGAAGGCATTACCCCTCATCCTGTCACTACACCCCCTGATAAAGAGTGCCTCCCCATCTTCCTGTAGCCCCCTTTAAGTACTGGAAGGCTGCTATAAGCTCTCCCTGAAGCCTTCTCTTCTCCAGGCTGAACAACCCCAACTCTCTCAGCCTGTCCTCATATGGGAGGTGCTCCAGCCCTCTGATCACCTTTGTGGCCCTCCTCTGGACTTGCTCTAACAGTTCCATGTCCCTCCTGTGCTGAGGACTCCAGAGCTGGACACAGTACTCCAGGTGGGGTCTCATGAGAGCAGAGCAGAGGGGGAGAATCACCTCCCTCGACCTTCTGGTCACACTTCTTTTGATGCAGCCCAGGACACAGCTGGCTTTCTGGGCTGGGCTGCAAGCTTGCCAGCTCGTGTCCAGCATTTCATTGGCCAGTACCCCCAAGTCCTTCTCTTCAGGG
>NW_010101902.1:0-21317 GCF_000699245.1 Pterocles gutturalis
AAAGAGTCCCTCCCCATTTCTCCAATAGCCTCCTTGAAGTACTGGAAGACTATTATAAGGTCACCTCAGAGCCTTCTCTTCTCTGTGCTGAAGAATCACAAGTCTCTCAGTCTATCCTCGGGAGGTGCCTTCTGATAATTTTTGTGGCCCTCCTCTGGACCTGCTCCAACCGGTCCATGTCTTTCCTGTGCTGAGGACTCCAGAGCTGGGAGCAGAGTGGAGTGGAGGGGCAGAATCACCCCCCTCGACCTGCTGGTCACACTGCTTTTGCTGCAGCCCAGGATGCGGTTGGCTTTCTGGGCTGCAAATGCACATTGCCGGCTCATATTGAGGTTGTAATAGGTGACAAAAGGATTGGTGGCAAATGTTACAGAAAGAAAATAACTGGACTTGATCTGCAAGTCTTACGTTATCTGCATAGGGATTTAACAGTAATTCTGTTCTTTAAAAAGCTGCTAGACTGACAAATGTAGAGATGCTGTTGTCGGACACCCACCAAGTCAACACAGCACCATCAGTAGCATCTACTGCACCCTGCCTTCCTGCCACAGCCTGGCCCAGTGGAGGCGAGCGATGCGAAAAGCTGACAGCTCTGCTTCTGGCGCAGCCAGACCTTGGCCTCCCCCTGAGATGCCTCCTGGGCAGCCAGTAGTGACAGCAGGCCTTCTGAAAACGTGAAGACTTGTCCCTGAGCCCAGTTACTGGCAAGAGAAAACATCATCTCATCTGTCCTCATCGTGTGAAAGGAAGATGTAAAAAGAGAGACACACAAAAAAAAATGCCAAATAGCAAATCCCAGGCTCCCAAGGAAAAACACAGTGGAGCTGCAGCCATTAGAATTGCACAGGCGAAGACAAGCACTTCATTAGGAGGGACTAACTCCCAGCATGGGCCACAGTCAGCAGCAGATGAGGTTAAATCGGATTCTGGGGCTTGGATGCTTTGCAACTTTGTGATTGCCAAAAATGTCAGACCAGGAGAAGAGCCACAGCACATGAATATTTCAAGTCACAGGGATGCTAGCACTATCAGAAGTGCTGCTGCTCGGGAACTTACGTTCAGTGGCCTCTTATCAATAACGAACAAAAACATCATGGAATGATCTCATTTGTTATATAGGTTCAAATGTATCTATTATTTAGAAGGAATTAAAAATATTTTGGTGAGCACTGTTCCTGTTAAGAACCAATTTAACACAGGGAGAAACAAATTATTCCAAACTGCTCTTGTGATTAGAGTAGGATACTTCAGAGAAGCCATCTGCATGGCTTCCCTCCCCAACCCCCAGAAAAAAAAAAAAAAAGAAAAAAGAAAAAAAAAAGCTGCAGTATTTCCTAAGAAAAAAAGATACAGCCATTAATTCTTTTGTGCTGCTCAGCATGATATTCTGTAGTACAGGCCATCTGAACTCCTATGCTATGTCTTAACAACACAACTACAGCCTAAAATATAATCTCTTCAGTGGTCTACTTTAAAAACCTTTCCTTTTAAATTTTCCCTATCTACTTTTCTCTTAGAGGTTTTTGGTTTTTTGGGGTTTTTTTTTTTATTTGTATTGCTTTTTTAATTTATAGATGCAGACTTCCATAAAAATTTTTGGTAATGCATCTGTATCATTCCTACTGCATATTGTTTTGCAGCTTATAACTATGGATTTACAGGACACTAACCATCTTCTAATCTAATCTTATTTATACTATAATAGCTTTATAGCAACACAGTCATTTTAACACCAGACATCTAAAATCTGACATGAAATGGAGGCTCAGACTGAAAGGCAGTATCAGTCTTCTCCTTGTACTTTGAAGTATCAGGACATCAGAAAGCTGATTCTAGACTGGTAACCAGTAGTATTTCCAACTTTTAGAAATTTTAAATTATATTAAGGTTGGTACAGTCACTTCCCAACAACAGCAAAAGCAGCCACAAGTTACTGTTTATAAGATGACATAAGGGTTGGAACTATATTATGTGTAAGGTCTCTTCCAACCCAGACCATTCTGTTCTATGGTTCTATTCTACATTGAAGATGAACACTGTCTGCCAGCACTGCATCCTGTGCAACTCCCAGCCAGTGTTACACTGTGCTCTGGGAAATACACTGTAAAGTAGCAGGCTGAATGGTGTTCAAGAGACACAGGCATATTCCTCCAGAGAAAAACTTGTATGCATTTTATTTTACATTGAGAAAGCCTTGAGAGGTTTCTTCTGAAATGCCCCGCTCCAGCCACAAGAGCTGTTTGGAACAACCTTCTCCACTCGTGTTGAACAGGAAGCATTGCACACCAGCGTGCTCCCCTTTCCTACTAAGCAGCACAAAGAAACCTTTGAATACACCTGGTCAAGATGATCACACCATTTATTTTTCTTCCATTTATTTCTAACACATGCTAGAACAAGGCTAACTCCATGCTTTTTGGCTGCTGATCTTTTATCCTCTTGAATTCGAAACAGTCACATGCTGGGCATATCCAGACAAGCCACTATTCTTTACTGTCACAAAATTGTAAAATGTCTGAAACTCCCATTTATCTTCAGTTAATACAGATTAATTATTATTTTTCCTATTAATATTCCTACAATTTTTCCCACTGGTTCCAATTGCTCTCCAGCTCCCATAAAGATCTAAAGTGCATTGAGAATAATGCATTGGCTTCTCTTCTTCACCACCACCCCCCCTTGCCCCCCCCCAAATGCGACCTCACTGTGGTAACTCCACTACTGAAAATTATTACTTCAGCCATTCTGCCTGAAACTAAGCAAAGAGCAGGCTCCGGACTGACCCATACTGAGTTAATTTTTAATTTTCATTGTAGAAGTTTAACCAGGAGGAGAAAACTATGTAGAGCACGTATGTCTTCACAGAGATAGTGAAAGATAATTAGATCAAGCAATATTGATTTCTGCTAGTCATTTTTTAATCAGCAAATAAGCTAGGAGACATCCTGAGCTCCCTACATGGCTCCTTCCTATTTTTTGGAGGATAGTCCTTAATCTGTAGTAAAGGCAGGTAATTTTGTTTTTTGAAAAGGGTGACCACTGCCCTGATCCACTTACTCTTATGTTTCAAAGACCAGATTTAGCATCAATATCCTTAAGTGTTTCAACCAGACATCAAGTACAAAGTAGCTTATGGGGAAAATTAAAATCAAGTCAGAAAACTTTATCATTTTTTCATTAAAATACAAATGTTTCCATTTTGTTCTTTAAATGTTTCCACATATTTCTTTTTCACATACTCAGACTCCCTTCAGCTTAAGAAAGCTCCCAATGATCATGCTAGATGTTGGCCAGATACAGTGACAAGGAGCCAGCTCACCAGGTTCAGATGGATGTTGTATACAGACCTAAATCTGTGCTAATGACCAGAAACTCCTCAGGAGTTAGTAGAAGGAAAGAGCTGTTTTAGAACAGAATTCATCTGACTTTCATACAAATGCTTTGGAAGAGAGATCTCATGCACTGGCAGTGTTATTTCTCTCTGATGACTCTTAAGTCAGACATTGATGTTTGTGTTTGGTTACCTAAATGCTGCCCCTAAGGCACTAATCAAAAGCATGGACTGAAGTGAAGGAAGAGGACTCGGGGAATGCCAGAGGGGATCTTAAGACTAAAAGACAAATTCTAGTTTCAAAACTGCTGTCATGGATGAGAAGATAATATTTATCTTAAACAGAAGCTTCAATATTGCCTGAATCTCACATAGTACTTCCCCCTGTTTTCCAACCCAGAGTAAGTATAGTGTTTCAAAGATAAAATTAATTTCCCTGGCACTAACTATACAGTGACTTACTCCAGAGTATTCTAGGATTAATCACCACTGTTTTCACATTATGTCAATATTCTTCAGTGGAATATGTATAAAGTGTACAGTTTGCTTCTTCTAGAAGTAGTTTATCTGTCTCAAAAAGTCTTAACCAGAGAACTAAACTGTTTCTAAAAAAAGTCAGGGGGTGCGGGGGAGAAACCTTATTTTTAAAGTTACATAAGGTCATTCAAGAACTTATAGATTTTAACTTAGACCTGTTCCTGGAAGATCTATAAAGAAAACCAATCTATAATAATCCATTTATTTTTTTTTCTTTTGATCTTATTAATTTAACTACAGTAATGACACAAAAATAAATCGTTCAAGTAAGAATTGCACCTTACCTGACTGTATCCCTACCAATTAAAAGTGCAATAAACTTACTCTCTTGACATCTTTGTCTTCTTGCAACCTTGAGTCAATGAACCGATGCACCGCAAATTTCTGGCTACAGCTCTTCAGCCCTGAGCATGTGACCTGTGCTTTATTTTCTAAAATCTACACAGACTGTAGCACATTATATTATGTTTCTTTAGAGAGGGACAAAAAAAAAAAAACAAACAAAAAAACCCCAAACAAAACACAACAACAAACAACTTTCTTTTCAGTGACCAGCTTGAGAACCAGGGAAAAAATTTAAGTATGTGCCTAATGAATCAATGCACTTACCTCTGTTTTCCTCAGAGCTGGAGTGCAGCCATCATGTTCTAAGACTAAAACTAATGTGTGTAGGCAGCTCAGGTAGATGCAAAACACCTTCTTCAGTTTTATTTAGTATCTCCTAAGTGAGGAACAATTAATTCTTCTGTGACACTATAGAAAATTAGTGGAATTATACCAGCAGTGATCTGGTAAGAACCCAAGAACACTGAAATGGATTAGGTATAGTTACTTTGAAAGAAAGCCACTTGATTGACTTATCTCCAGCATTTCTTACTCCGACAATTTTCAGGGCATGAAAAAAATTCTCCTGCTCAACGACCACAAAACCTGTAGTGCCATATTTCAGGATAACTTGTATTTCCCCTTTAAAGCAGTGTTTTCTGTAAAAATGCTGTGTGTTTGATTACACTCAAGGTCAGAAGCAAAGTCGAAAAACTGTCAACATAGAAATAAAACCCCTAACTTTGCTTTCTCCTTTGCGATCACCAAAGGCTCCTCTCCACATCCAGTCAGCAAGATAATTGAATAATATGGGTGACAGAACACAGCCCTGCCAAGCTCTTGGGCTGACCTTGAACTCTGTGGTCAGCTCACAACGTATGAAGCCTCTTTGTATAAGTCTCTAAAGAATAAACTCCAAGTAAGCAGATCAATTTCCAGCCATCTTTTTCAAATATTACATACAAAGATTCAACAATCTGAGTTAAATATTGCAGCAAAATTGGCCCAAAACAATGTGTTTGAAGTCAATATTTCTGTGGATCTTGTTGAATCTAAAGCACATCATCACCTGATGCCCGGACCCATGTTGTCCTAAGTATATATGAACTATTTTAATATGCTACAACAGATGTACATCTCAGGCAATATGTTTTCTGTGACCCAGTTCTCAGATTTACTTTATATTGCTGTAACAGTGTTATGGGTCTACAGAGAAAACATCATTATATTTTCATCCACTTTACTCTGCCAAAATGGTGACTAACATATATATATCTATTATATACTCATTTATTAAGCAAGATTACATACAAGGTAGATCATCATCCAGAAAGAAACTACTAGCCAGTTGCTTTCACATTACTGTGCATACTGATGAGCCTTAAGCTGTGGGTCATGGAAGTTTAAAACTAAGGCAGGCTGAGGCACTTTGTAATTTCTTTTTGCAACTGGAGCAGTAGTGGTTCCGGGACACCCCCTGTAACAGATAACTTCAAGAACCAAAGGGTCAGTTTTCTTCAGAGAAAACAAAGAAAGCAACATATTCCCAGTGGGCTTTTTATTTCTTTTTTATGGGAAATTACATTATTTCCTACTGTCAGCCTGCTCAAGGTACACAAGATTATCTGTTGTTATTTGTTTCCGTTTAGGTTCCTCCCAGGACAGGGTGAAAGCAATGACTGGTAATCATGAGAGCAGAAACCTTACTATTTTTTGAAGCATAACAGCCAGAGTTCAAAAGGCAAGACATGCTTTTAAGATACCCAGGCATAATCTGTGTACTCTTCTTGAAAGTAAAATTTGTAATTAAAGTTGGCATTTCTGAGCAGCCTGCTAGTGCTGACCACCTTCATAACAAACAAAGAGGACATGTTTTGTGACACTAATATGCAATCCATGGGGAAGAGTCAGTGTCTCTCCTGTAGGAAACAGGCACAATAGACGTGTGTATCCAAGATGGCCTAGAGGGAACAAAACTGAAAGATGTTCAGAAAAAAAAAAAAACAGTCATGTATCCAGAGCAAAGAGAAATATGAGATGAAGCATGGGGTGTAAGATCACTGCTTTGCTTTCCCACAGGCTTTTCCAGTCATTTCTTCCTTTTTCCATTTCCTTGTAGATACTGCAGAGAGAAAATAATATAGATCTTTTTAATATTCCACAAGTGTGAACCTGAAAAGCAAGTTAACCAAACAGTGACAGACACTGATACTGAGAGTAAACCTCTGGATAAGAAAGAGAAAATAAACAAATGTCCAATGTCTGAAACCAGGTAATAAAGGATTAAGGAGTAACAAGCACCTGCTTTTTATGCAGGTCACTTTCTCAGAGAGAAGGATGGATCACTTTTTGAATAATTTAAATATGTTTTAAGTAGCATGGATAATATCATTTTGGAGATCACTTAGACATATTTCAGGTCTCATATTTTCATTGCTCACTCTGGGATATATGAAAAAAGATCACAGGTAGTCTGGTCCAGTAAATAATTTCATGTTTTATAAAGAACCTCAGCATCACCATGAAAAGGTTTTAAAACAGTCAAAGGGTATACACCACAAAAAATCAAATTGATATGTAGTTAATTCTTTTGAAGGAGCAAGAATGAATTGAACCTGTTGAGATTCGAAACTGTGTTACCAGGAGTATGGTAACCTACTCTGCTTGGCTTCTCTACTTGTAAAGGTAAACCAGCATCTGCAATTTCAGTCCTCTCTGAGAGGGTTTTTAGAAGAGATCACAGCACTTAACCTTGTTTCAATCATTCTTTTGCAAACAAGCAAGAGGAAGGCAGCACTGAGGTTAGCAGGGGTCAGGAGACCCACCAGGTGAAGGGAACCACAGCACCCTCCAGCCAAGGTCCAAGGGCCCAGTCCCATGGGGCAAACCACAGAGACATAGTGCTCTGCTGGCTGCCAGTAAAGGACAAAGCCCCCACAGAGAAAACTGCAGGTTGTTATTCTGGGCTTCTGAGCACAGCTGAGCATGATTATGCACTCAATTCTCATGCTGTCAAAGGTTTGCTGCTTTATGTCCAACCTTGCTTCTCAAATTTATTAAAATTTCCCTAGAATGCCACATGCTTCAGGTGCAAACCCATGTGCGAAGTAATGGTGCACAGGAGAATCAAAACCCAGATGACACCTGTAGTAGTACATCACACATTCATTCTTTCACCCAAAGCAGGACTGCTCTCTGTTGCCGATTTCCAACCTAATTTTAAAAATCTCGCACAATGTTACATGTCCTCTTGCCACTGGAAGGCTTATGTCACCATCTATTATGTCTTTCAAAAAGTTTTTCTGGCAGATCATCTTCCTGCTCTCTACGCTAAATCTTGTTGTACTAATTTCTCTTCCCCAGTGCTGTTTATTCCCTCAAATATTTGCAGAACATTGTCAAGTCACCTTGCAATCATTGCTTGGAGCATCCCTATCTCATTTGCAGCCTTTCCACATGCAGCAAGTCAGTTCTTCCAGCCCCCCCTTATCATTTGTCTTGTTCATCTTGTCAATTAGTTTCTCTGACCTCTCCTCTCACTTTGTCTTATTAATGTTCCAACACACCCTTGTGAGGTAAGTACAGATGAGCAGCTTCCCTCCTTCCCACACTGTGCCATCAACATGGGATCCGTGAGGAGCTGATTCACTCGGTCACATGCAAACCACTGGAATATGGCCTTTGCAACACAGCTCCTTCAAAAAAAAATCTAAATGGTGCTTTATGGCAAGCAGCAGCCGTCTACAAGGACAAAAGGACACCTGTGGTCGCATACAGGTCACTCTTCCTGTCACTTCAGAGCCTGATTGACCTTCGCCAGCACAGAGGATTAGGTTTTCTCCTTAAACACTGCCCTCCAATGTGGGTTCAGGGCAAGCACACTTTTAGTGGCCTAGGACAGGACACTAAACTCATTCTCTTCATTGCTTTGCTTTTTTTGTGTGTTCCCTTTCCTACCTTGGGAGAGGGCATTGCACTAGTTTTTCCCCACTTTCTCTGAACAAAGGCACTATTTTTGGTTGCGTGGAAGATAATAGAGTTTTCTGTCTGTGTGGGTAGGGCATAGCCACTGCTGCAGGGATTTTACATTTCATTCATATGTTCTGTGGGTTCTTTCCTAGTCCTGGAAGAAAATAATCCACGTGTATCAATATATACAGATATATCTAGATTTTTGAAAGTCTTGGATGTCACTGGCATATACAAGATCACCTTCATCCCAATTTATCAAAGTACCAGTTACACATGCGTAGCAAGGAACTCTATTATCCTGTCTTTAATTTACTCTCGAGGGATTCATCTTTCACAAAATCCATATCAGAGCCCCCTTTCTCATTTATTTTAGCAAGAGAGGGGAGAGGTCTCTATCTGATCTGATAATGGAGCTATTTGGCTCAGCCCAGCCATTAATCCATCTGACAGCTTTCCTATGAAAAGACAGAATTTCCATCCTCCACTCCAATTTATTTCACCATCTGCACTTTCCTTCTCCTATCCCTGGTCAGTGGCAATAATGAGAACTGTCTACAAAAATATATAAATATGACACATGTGCATAAATACAGGTAAAGCAGGTGGCACGGGTGTGACAAGAAGGGAATTCTGCCTTCCAAGAACTTTTTACTCAAACATTTATCTGCCTTATGAAAACTTAATTCCATCAATATCCTTTTTGAAAATATCCTTTTTGAAAATATCCAAAGACTAAATTCCATTTTTTCTCAATAAACAAGCTCTTTGTTTTGTTCTGTTGGGGTTTTGTTTGCTTGATTTTTTGGTTTTGGTTTAGTCTGGTTTTATATTAGTCCCTATCACAGCAGTGCTCTGATTTTAATGAAAAATACTGTATTGTAGCTCTGCAGCAAGATTTACTCATTGTGCTGATACACCAGGTATCAGACAGCAGATCTGGAAAAGAGACAAATAGACAATATGGATGTTGAGCTCTCCTGTCTGACCTGCTGCTCTGCAATCATCCTTAGCTGATAGTGCTTGACAAGGCTTAGGGTTAGACAAGCAGAAATCTCTGCAGACAAGGGGTTTGTTTGGTTTTTGTCTTTTTTTTTTTTTTTTTTGTAAGAAAACCTGCTATGCAAGGTGGCTGACAAAATAATTTATATTGTAACTAGCATTGATAATTGTCATATGGTATTTTTATTTAAAAATGCCAAACTTTTTAAACTTTTAGCCAAAATGCATTTCTAAATAGAAATAAAGTTTTGAAAAGAATTCCAAATTCTCTGTTTCTTTTGAAAGCGGAAGATAATGTCTTTCAGGTTCAAGACCACACCTGATTTCCAAAGTTAATGTAATTCTACCAATAAAAATATCCCCATTTAAAAAAAAATATAATCATGATATTTAGCGGACATTACTATGGATCAGCTATAAGATAACACAAGTCAAGTGTAGGTAACACTCAGTTAAATGCTCAGCTGCTCTCCCTGACTCTGCAACTTAGTTCCTCATTTGCTCTCTGATGTTTATTACAGGTGTCAGTTCAGAAAGATTTCAAATGAGGTCAGGAAAGGAAGAAAACATATTTTTCTTGTAATGACCTGCTGAGTAAAAGACAAGACAGAGTTTGTACTTCTCCTATTTATATATCTACATGTTAGCTTCAAAACCACTTAAAAATAATTTCCATGTATGCAAGTCAATCAGTTGCATTTTCATCAAGCTACTTCAGTTTCTTAATTGAAATTGGAAATGTGAAAATGGAACACGTGTCAGCCGCGCTGGGCATCTCGTTTAGGTTTTTGAGAATCCACTATTTTCCTGCTAATTTTTTCAACGTCCTGTAACTCCAGGTGCTAAGACCACACTGTGCAGTAGATGGGTAAATGGCATCGCTCAGAGGAAATTCTTCTACTATTCCTCATGTTCCCTGCTGCCACCTGAATGATCTGCCTTTCATCACTGGGAGTCAGGATAGCAGGAGAGGCCTTGAAACTAATCTAATATCTGGAAACCACACTAAATGGCACAAAGATATTGGACCAAGTTCTCTCCTCAGAGGGACACAGCAGTTCCAGCCACACCACATCAAGGTCTGCCACCATGCCTGACGCAGAATTCTGCCAGGGCACACTCACCCTGTCAACAAATGTTCCTTGTTGACAGTAACATTTTTTGTCTTGGAAAGATGTGATTTAATATGTTCAGGTTTAAACCCCTGCTGTAAACCCTAGCTAAAAAGGTTGAAATATTAATTTGGGTTATGGGATTTATACAAGTCGGAATAGTCAAGGTGGAAAAGGTCTAAAAGCCAAAAGGATCCCAGCTTCCTCATTAGTAAGCCCCATTTTGGGATTCATCGAGACAAGATTCAAAGCAGAATCACTTTAAAGAAGGGCATAGACCAACGACACTTTGAGATACCTCAGTGAACACATTCGAAAGTTAAATGAAACCACTTTCTGACTACCTCCTGACAAAGTATCATTGCAACCACCATTCCTTTCTCTGATGTCAATGCAGTTCCCTAGAGGAGAAGAGGCTCATGGCATAAGCTTACAAATAGGAATGCAATTGTAAACTGCAAAGCTTCCCAAATAGCCTGAATATTCTGTCACTCTTTTTACTTTTTCCAAGTTTTTCTGGGCTAAGATTTGAGTCATCCTTTTCTGCTTCATACCACTTCCTTAACAAAAAGCTACCATGGATTTTTTCCTACTTTTTTTAATGATCCTCAACAACAACAATAAAGTCTATGTGCTCACCATCAATCTCTCAGCTGGCTGAACTGACAGTCTCTTAAGTCCTGCTGTGACTGAGCTGCCCTCAAAATCTGCCACCCAATTTAGACTGCCTCTTAAACAGATCTTGACATGATGATGGACTTGTGTTTTATGAAAGAGGTTATATACCAATTTTCAGAAATTTCAGAAAGGAAAACATTTAACAAGAAAAATAAATACATGCTTCCAATGACGTTTCCTAGGTCCAGCAAACACTCAGAGCAAATTCTGTTCCCTTTCAAGTTCATCTGTCCGTATTGATCTTCTGTATGACGTTTCTTCAGTGTCCCTTAATTGGGGAAAACAAGAATGATGATGATGTGCAAAAAGAAGGCATTTCTTTGTTTATTTCTACAAATATAAGGCCTAAGCACATTCCAGTCTGAAGGCAGCTCACAGAAATCTTTAGAAGTATAAAAACGAAACTAAAAGGATTTACATGCTCTGGATAAATTTTAAACTACTTTAAACACTTCCCTTTAGTAAATTATCTTCCTTCCATAGAGCAGCACTGAAAGAAGGAGGCAAGAAAAAAAAATAAAATTAAGTGTTCCAAGGACTTTTCAGGATGAATTCTTAACTAGCTCTGAGATTTCGTACTTGTAACCAAATCCTCTGAATGATTAAACTTCTTTGGGTAAACACATTTACTTTCATGTAAAATCTGTTTAAATTAAATGATGAAAACTCACCTCAATTCTTTTGCAGCATGAAATGCTTCTCACAGTACTTGAATGTTTCTCCTTGGCTTCGGCAGTATACGTTCCGTAAGCCTTGCACACCCCGTTCAGCAAAATGGGTCTCCTCTATGCGGCTGGTAGCACCACCGGACGAGGCAAAACAATGAAATAGAGATTTCTGAAAAATCTTCAATCTGGCAATGCCTGATGCAATCAGAAAGGTGTTCACTATTGTTTTTATATGAAACTTAAATTATTGATCACTGCTCCTGTACTCAAAGCTGAAATCAAATACAGTATCTGTCTGACCACTTAAATACTCCACTCAACCTTCCATCTCCAAATAATTTTTTTTTAAAAATCTTTTCAGAGCTTTGGTTTATAAAAATTCATTATAACACTTTCAGTCTGATTTGGGGAGGGAAAAGGGTCAATGCTTCTCAATGTTCAAGCCATTTCCCAGTCATGTCTGCTGCATCAGGTTAATACTCAACACACAGAGACTCCTGCTTCTGAAAAACCAGAGTTCCTCATTGTTCTCAGCATGATAATGTGAAGTAGTTTGTATTGCTTGTGATTATTTGCATACATGACAGGCAACACATCTTTGCTTTACTAGGCACTCCATTTCTTCCCAACCTTCTAAAAGCTAAATGAGCAAAAGTAATGATGGTTAAATGTGACCCTTGGCATAAACTGTTTTATAAAATATGCTGCATGTTGCTGGCTGATACAGTGAAAACTTTTTGGTTGTAGGCATCAGAACCATGCAGCTATCCTGTTCTGTCAAGCTGTAAGACACTTGGTGAAATACTAGGGCCTGAGCAGCGAGGCCCTGAAACAAAGTTGACCTCTAGGTGAACCTCATAACCTAACAATATACCTAATATGTATAATATTGGTCACATATGCAATATATAACCTTATGAATATATGCCAATTTATAAAAGCTTTTGTTGTAACATTTGTAGATCATTGCTGTAACGCTTGCTGTAAAGTAGTAGTTGTGTAACAGTAGCCCCACTTGCCAAAGAGAGATAAACCTTTCTCAAACCTTCAAACAGACCTCTACGTGACAGAAGGTAGCAGGGCGGTGATGGGCGTTGTTTAAAGACGCATAATCAAAGACAACCAGATACCTTTACTTCTTCTTAACCTTTTCTCGGGTTCTGGCCAAGCGTGGGAAAAAGTTAACGAGGAAAAAAAAAAACTACACCAGATATTTTTCACAGCTTAAGATAGAAAGTTGTTTATTCAACTGTACAAAAGCGGGGACTGTTTGCAGGGAAATTTGGAAGCCTCCTCTATACAGCGGATGCACTGTATAGAGATTTCCCAATTGCTGGGATGAGTTCTCCAAATCCTTCTCTGTAAACGGGCTCCCCAGCATCTGCAGATCTGGATGATGGTAATATAGGACAATTGGTGATGTATCTTTCTTAATCACTATCACTATGTAGTAATGATTAGGTGCATTACCTTATTTTGTGCTTGCTATAGTGGTTTGCTTGTTGTCTTGCTGCTTTACCTATCTTGCTTTATTTTCTCTGTACTATTTTCCTCGTTACTTTGTCACTTTGGATATATGTAAAAATAAGTTTACTTTTTTTTGGTATCTGTGTCCTTTGTGCTATCCCTGTTGATTGGCAAAACACTGGGTCATAACATTAAGAGATAAACTGATACATTTAAGTTTTAAAATGTTAACTTTCTGGTTGCATAGATGACAAAGCAGTTCATTGTCATCTCCTTATATTCAGAGCAGCCAGTCTGGCAGCGGTGTCATCCACTGGGATCGCCTGCTCAGCCTGCCCTCTCCAACGCCAAAACCCAGCATTCCTTGAGAGAAGAAGTACCCACAATATCAAATCTGAATATCCTCAAATATGTTACTCAAAGCTAAACCAAACAAAAGCACAAGCTTTGCCCACTTAGAGATTCAAACTAGTTCTAGAAGAACATGGTGCAATAATTCTAAAAGTCAACAGCTAGATAAACAGCAAGGAATTCCTCCCTTGCCTGACCGTGACCAAAACCAGGTCCTGAATTAACAGCATTTGGTAGTCCCGCTAGGCCCCGCACCCTTCCAAGTATTTGTGATTGATCTTTTTTAAATAGTCATAAAGAACAGATGGCACCCATTTCTTCCAAGTCTGATAGGAAGGACGTTATCAGGACAGCACAGAATTTGCTTCTGCAGCCATTAGACAGGTGTGAGTCCACATTCTGCAATATACAGACAGGACAGACCAGAGATGTGCCATCACTTGGAACCTGAGCTGCAGCAATCAACAAATTCCTGTTCAGACAGCAAAACAAACATGAAAATTGAAAACAAAGCAAGGAGGAAGGTTTAAATGAGCTATCTGCTAGTGAGAGATGAGACAAGCAAAGGGTAGGGGAGCATAACAGTCAGGCAGCCACACAACTGAAGCAGGGATAACTGCTCTGCTTGCCTTAATCTAAGCAACTACTTTTGCAGGTTTGAAGTGAAAGCCATCACCCATCCATAGTAGGCATTTCACCTACCAACAGCATTAATTGTTCTTTTCATACTCAAACTACACCACAGTCTTGAGGGAATAAAAACAAACAAACAACAAAACCCTAACTATATAAATCCCTAAGTGTTTGCAAGGCAAATACTTTAAAAGTGTCTCAGGTCTTCAGAAACAGAAGTCTGTATGTAAATGGAAGAGTTACATATTTAAAGCTCATAAATGTTTATTAGCTACTTATAAAACACTTCTCCCAACTGGCATAGTTACTGCTTTCTTTCATCAGTCATCTATACCCTGCAACAAATACGCTTGCTTACTCCTGTACACTTTGCTCATACTAAATATAATGAGATCTCTTATATAAATAGATTGTATGAGGAGCAGGCATGGTGACTTATTGTCTATAACAGGTTTTATCTTAAACCACTGAAGTATACCCCTTGTTTACAGAATAGAAGCTAACAAAGTGGATTGGTTAAGTGATTCAGTGAAGGTCATATACAAGATTGTGCTGGCAGAGAAACTGGACTGTGATGCTGTGATACCCTACATGTTGCACCTTCACTGAGGCTAGAACTGTGGGCTTTCAAAGTGCACAGCATCCTCACCTTTCTTTCAACTCCATGGCCTGAACCCTGCAGCACTGAACTCATACAACATAAATGCTGCAGCAACTAACAATAAAACTGCCTGCAACTCCTGTAAAATACATAACCTAAAAGCAGGAATTTATTTTTTTCAGTTTGAAAATTCTTTTTGTCTTTGTAAGCAATTTCCTTCAACAATCACAACCACCTCAAGGGGGCTTTCCAGTAATCACATTTTTGAGCTGCTGTATTACTCATCCTTCCTTTTTGCCTTCCCCCTCACAACATCTTCCCCTTCTATATCATGCATCATCAAATTTACAGAGTGGAAACCATATTTAAGGCATCAAAATTACTGCTGAAGGTGAACAGGAGATGAAAGTCAAGTACCATGCTCTGACTGCCTTTCGGGATTCCTCACGTACTGTGTTCCATATTTCTCTCGTCAAGATGTCATGCTTAAAAACAGCTTGAAGAATAGAGGAAAGAACAGAGAGGAGAGGAGAAGAAAAGGCTGAATGCTCTTGATAGTCCTTCTATTTGCCTATAGAAAAATTTGAAAAAGATTCCTGAGTCTGACAGCAATTGCAGTCATCTAGAGAGTGAATATGAATAATGCGTTGATGTCAGCTCAAAGAAGATCAAACTTGCTGGCCTCTGAAAGCCATTTCACAGCTCGTGTATATATCTGACATTAGGGAAGGAGAGATTGCATCATCTCAGGTATATGATACTCTCTGGGTATGCAGCTGCTTTCTGGATTGACTTCCATGATAAACATGTCACTTCTGGAGAAAATTGATGGTAGCCAGAATTGTCATTTCTGCAATTCATTCTTTCCCGGTCACTTTGGCTTCCTAGTTCCAACCTGCTTTGTAGACTATTTAACACATCTATTGATTCCTTTAGTGCATAAAGGTAAAAACACATTTAAAGTGCCTGGCTGAACTAGGTCCATGGCACCTTAGTCTTTTGGATTTTTCCATTTCAGTGAAATAAATTAAAGCTGAGGAAAGAAAGACTAAGATGTGTAAACTTTAGGTACAAAAGTCTGCTTTCAAAATGTCTTAACTGATTAAATAAAGCACGTTTGATAGCAGTAAGTTCTCCTGGTAACATGCAGTTTGATGGCACTTGGTTACACCAGTATTGTGTTTGTTCTTGCCTTTAAATATAAACATAATCCAGCCTGTGCATACAGACTTGCTTCTGGACAGTTGGGAGTAATTTAAAAATCTAACAACAGTGCCCTAATGCAACCCTCATAATTCATAATCATACTAAAATATTTACAGAAGGCAGCATATTTTTGCAGGGTTATAGATAATTCGGGTAAGTATAGCCCATTCTGGGCTATGAACACGTCAGAATATCTCCTTCATTGCTTTCAAACTGAGACTAAATGCCCATCAGGGAAATGCATCTTTTCACTTATTTCTGTCATTTCACTGGCCACCCTTGGTAATTATCCAATACAACCGATCGATTTGGGGTTATTACTAAAAACAAATAATAAATAAACATAAAGTTGTCTCTTCTTTGTGCTTCTGTTATCTGCTGGTTCCATGGAGCTTTGCTGCTCCATTCAGGACGTTGCTGTTGCTTCTATGGCACAAAAAAAAAGACTCTGCAAAATCACACTTTTCTGTTTATGGCTTCCCTGCAGGAGAATGCAGAGGTACAGCCAGGCTGAGAAGACGAGAGCCAAGCCCTTCCTGCCCTGCTCCCAACCACAGACCTGTCTCTGGGGCACCCTGTACTAGCTGCAGCAGTGCTGTGGGGAGGGAGCAGGGACAGACTGCAGAGCTGCCGCATATTGAGCTCTGCAACTCTCCACAGGCTGAGAAGTAAGTGCAGAGTAGCAACTCTTGCCCATGGAGGTGCCTTGTCAAGTCAAATCAGTTCAGGGCTCTGGGCAGTACCCCCACCAACTATATATAATACACTGTCCATAAGACCAATCACCTCCTGGACAATGCTACAGAACAAGTGTTGTGTTCTGAGAGCTGACCACATGTCCACTTCCTCAAATACTCTGAGGTGGAAGAGACGTAGTGCATCCTTCTGACTGCTCCCTAGCTTTCCCCAGCTCATTGCCTGAATGAAACCCTCCTCTTTGCCACGCACTAAGAATAGGGAAAGCAGAAAGCACTGGATGTAATTTGCCAGCATGATACAAATGATGTCCCTTGCTCTCACTCTCTTCTTCCCGCTTTTCCTCCCTGTGCTTGCCCTGGAGTGCAAGACCTGCTTTCATTCCAAGACAGTTACATCTGTCAAACCTGTCACACGTTGCATCCATTCATTTCGGGGGCAGAAGTTAAAGCAGGCGCTACAGATACTTGTTTGATTAGAGCAATCTGTTTATATTGTTTCTTGATATTTCACAAAAAAAAGAGTGAGAGCAAATGAAAAAGGGGGAAGAGCAGCAGTGTTCAAGGAGATAAAAGGGCCAAAAGTGCCTTGCTCTGCTGTGATGGCTTCTATCAGACATGCCCAGCAAGGTAGAACAGGCACTTTTCAAACAGGTGGTCTCAAAGCCTTTACAGCACTGTGGCTCAGAGTAACAGCATACCTCACCGCCACACGCTGGGGAGGTAACTGTGCCATGAAGGAGATGCACTCACTTTACCTGCCTGCCTTAATAGCAACTGAACGTTTGGTCTGTCGAGGTGCTCAGGTACATCTACGTAAAAGGCAGTTGCTAAAGGGATGTAGCTGAGACTATGGAAATGAAAGCCTTTTGCTAAAACAATGAATCTACATTCTGAGGAGAAAGGATCTTAAATTTATTTTGAACAACCTAGGTAATCTCTGTGACAAGGTTTGTGCTCCAGACAGTGGGGACAGTATACCACCAGATTCAGCCACTTTCTTTTCCTGGAGATACTATGGGGGCAGTCAGCACATAGTAGGAATTCTTTCATGAACGATGCCGAAGCGTGGTTACATCCAAAGTCCTGCAAATGGCATATTACTTGTGTGCTTCTGGCATACTGAGACAGGCTGCCAGGCACTTTTGGGTACTTACACTGCATTCACTGTAGAGAAGCCTTTAGTCAGCATAGGAGACTCATTTCCAGTTGTCTAGGCAGACAGTAAATCTGGGTTTGCAGGTTACAGTAGGTCTGCATCTCAAAAGGTGGCATAAAAACAGCCTGGCTTTCTGTTTCCTATCTGTAGAATGGAGATAATAAATTACAACACTATCTTTGCCTTTCTCTCTCTCTTGCCTACTAAATTTTTAAGTGCTTTAGGAAGAAAAAGAACCGTCTCATCAAAATGGGTGTTGGTTATAAACTGGTGCTTCAGATTTGTTCATCTAGAAGCAGAAATCAGTGTGTCAGATGGATATGGCTTGGGTTGGTGCAGAGCACCTTGAGACAGCAGAGCAGGCAGGAGGGAGTGAGTGCCTTCTATCAAATGAAAATTTGATGTACTTTTTAAAAGCTACAGAGAGCCTTTAGAAATGCAGAATATTTCAGCCACCACCTGAAGAGACCGGTGTCTATAATTGGGTAACTATGGAAAGCTTTTTGCCAGCATAAGGATCACCCTCTGGACTGGAGTTCACTGGAGCCCTTTCCCAAGAATGTTACAAAGTCACTACAACAAACTCCTCCTTCTGTCACAGAGCCATCTCTTCCTGCGGGCTGGAAAGGCAAGGACAAGCTTTCCACAATGGTGTGACAAGAGGAAATGTTCAGGCTGATAAGTGCAATAGCTGCCAAGATAGATATGCCCCTCCAGCCTCCGCTGTGCAAGTGAAGGGAAGCAGAACCATCTAGGAGCCGTGACAGAAGCCCTGGAGCCAGCAGCCAGCTGGCCAGGACAGGGCTACCTGCGGGGGGTTATGTGTGGAGAAAGCCCAAGCTTGGACATAGCCCAAGCATTTTCCAGAGGGGTCAAGTTTTGTACAGTACTGATATTCTTTCAAGCAGAACTGGAGTGTGTGGGATGGCCCCACTCTGCACATCACCCCGCGAGCCCTGGCAGCAGCAGGACTCCCAGCCAGCAACCCTCAAGGTGATTTAGCTTTAAAATGCAGCTGAGCCTTGATAACAAGTGTATTGACAATCTGAACTGTGAAGGCTTACCCCGTGGGAGGTGGGGCTTGCTGCCATGCACTGCACAGGCCGTAACACTACAAGTGTGATCTGACAGCAGACCCAAGGAGACTGTGTTTTCGTAAAACGCTCATTAGGAACTTCAGCCCAGCATATCTCTTTTCTCCAGGCATCTTACTGCTGTGATGTCCCACAGTCCTGATTTTCAGCATCTTGACTCTCAGTTTTGAAGACTGAGGTCTTGCAGGCTAGGACACTAATTAAACTCTTTGTTGCTCTAAAACAGACAAATCCCTTCTTGCAACAAGAAAGATTTATCACAAGGTGCTAGAAACCCACAGTGTCCTTTAACTTCAGATGAACTGAGGATGCTGAGCACATCCAAAAATGAGGTGGCTAACTCATTTCCTGCTGTGACCTCGGAGCAAACAGCTAGACTGCAACCCTGGCCTCCACAGGACATGTACTCCACAGAACATCAAATCTTCTGCACCACTGACTCTCTGATACCCTCAGCAGGCTTCCATATCCAAAGGTTTATTTTGTTTAAAGAGGACAGCTCTGCAACTGTACCATTGCATCAGAAATGAGCCTTCAAATCATATTCACATGGGCCATGAGGACAGAAAAAACATTTTCTCTTAAATTTGCCTAAACTGGCATGCTATTTTCCAACTGCTGTTCCCTATTTGAGTGGGGCTGGCAGATATATGCATTCAATATGTATTCACTTAAACTACTTTTACCTAATGATAATGGAAAATCTTAATTCATAAATAACCTTGGGCGGTGGCAGGCCTGAAATATATACCTTATATCTACATTCAGCAAGCTGAAAAATGACAGAGTGCCCCAGCAGTGCAACCAGGCAAAGTGTAAACCACTCAGCTGAGCAAGATGGAGAGTCTGTGCTGTGCTGCCCTTACAGGCTAAGCTGGCAGGTCCTAGTTACATTCCTGTTGCAGATTAAGCTAGCTGTGTGCTGCCAGCTCCCGAGTCGGCAAACCAGAAAGTGAAAGAGTGCCTCCAACCACACCTGTGTGCCCCTGGTTGCCACAGTGAACCTGTCAGGTTGTGCCCCCAGTTGAGCCACTGGCGGGTGTTGCTTCCCACCCATTGCCTCAGAGAGGTCAGATGTTTCCTCTTCTCTTCTGCCGCAGGAGACTGAGAATCTAATTTTCCATGGGGCAAGAGATCCAGACACTTTAATAGCTTTATTTTTGCCAGGCTTACTCTCCCTTATGAAGGTAAATCCCAGAGGTGCCAAGATAGGTTGCCTTCAAGTTTTGCAGCCAGGGATTTTCATGACAAGAGCCCACAATTCCAATGGCTCCAGCAAAAGTCTTTTTGTGACTCTAATGACCTTTTTATTTTGAGCACATAGCATCTTTTATCTCTGTGTACCATTTGGTTATATACATTTTTTTTAATCACTGAGTGAACCTCTAGCGATGTCACTATGAGGCATCGCTATTCTATTCTTCTTTGTGAGTCCATCCCCATCTCAATCCCAGCTTGGCATAGCTGACAATCTGAGAGAGAAAAATTAGCAAGAATCCTTTTTCTTACCTCACTCTAATTCAAACTAACTCCTTCTAAGAGACCAGCCTGGCAATTATTAGAGTTCATAACCTCTTCCTTAATTACCTACATATAAACAAAGCTCTGCAAAACATATGCAGACTATGAATAAACTGCCTCATGTTCTCCAGCAAAATCTAATTATTATTATTCTTAAATATGAATACACTTGAATAATAAAGAGAAAAATCTTTTGCCATTTTTTTTATTTCCTCAATACAGTACATGTGCAAAACTCCACTAATCCCAGATTCCCTTCAGCAACAATTCAACCCATTATTTCTGAACTTTTGGTACTTTCATCCTGTGAACTCTGGAGCAGTGTGACCAAGGAGACAATCAGCTTAAAGGCATTTGGATGCTAATGAACTACAGATGTGATGTTCAGTAGGCTCAGAATCATAGTGCATTTAATTCCGTATTCACTTACTCTGCGGTGAGTACCAGAGCTGGGAAACCACAGGGAAGAAAACAGAAACATAGGACATGGTGTACACTAATCTCTGGCATTAGTGGTTTGCATTTCTCTCTTCCAGGCAAAAAAAAGAGAACGCCTAGATCCAGGGTTTGCATCCAAAATGAAAGATTAATGGTCTTGCTTTGGTATTTCCCTGAGGCAACACTGTCCCATCACTACCTCCAGTTTCTATACAGTAGTGATAAACATATGTTCTCACGTACCCTAAACTCAGGATTACCCTGGTAGATAGATGAATAAACAAATGAAAGTGAATAGCATGCCCACTGAGTGTGCAGTGGCCAGAAACCTGCTCAGGCTGACACAGAATTGCTAAAAGGGACTGTGCAACTGGTGAAACACAAGCTGTTTCTGCAAGGGGAGCCAGCAGTCCTGCAGGCTCCTAGATAGGCATGCTACCCCAGCAGCCACGGATGAAGCCTATGGGAAGGCATACAGTTAAGTAACATGTAAAGCAAGATGTGTGTCATAGAATCATAGAATGGTTTGGG
>NW_010101903.1:0-333 GCF_000699245.1 Pterocles gutturalis
GCTAGAGCCCCGACTGGTGCTCCCTGGACCCCCTAACCCCCCAGCCAGGGAAACTAAGCTCGCGAGTGACACGGACACCGAGGGGCTCCCAAACTGAGCGGCCGGCGCGTGTGGCGTGAGGGTGGGAATGTCTGCGCTGCTAACCCCGGAAGACTAGTGTCGGTATGTACAGGGCGGTCTGGAGCGTCGGGCTGCGAGGAGAGGGCGGCGGCGGCGGCGCGGCGCCTACACGTTAATGACAAACTCAGGGTTAGTGTAGGAGAATCCAGCAAACTCGTTCTGGTCCAAGTTCATGATGAAGAGTTTGTCCGTGGGCGTCAGCTCCACCGGCTG
>NW_010101904.1:0-631 GCF_000699245.1 Pterocles gutturalis
TGTTGGTATTTTTAACATGCCTCCATGAAGATGAAAAGTTACTAACCATTGTGTCATTAAATCCACACTAACAGAATGCAAAGAGAAGAACAGCTAGGGAAGCATAATTTAGAAAAACATTTATAAGAAGTTGAAGTAATGCTATTGTATCTTAAAGCTTCTATAGGAGCTGTCAAAAATGAAGTAAAATTAGCATGGTGTTAATATGGTATGTACACCCCTCTTCCAGACCAACTTGGCCTATATGCTTGATGTTACCAGGTGCTTGTATCAGACTGACAAATGAAAGTCTGTGTTAGAAACATCATGGATCTCAAAGAAGAGCTGTATTTCAAAAGATAACCTGCTTATCCCAAGCATTTTCTTCCTCAGTTATCTAAGTGTGTAAACTTTCAAAGGTATGAATTACCATGAAGTTCAGATATTTCAATTTTACATAGCAAAAGTGAGTGTTAGAAAAAGTGAGGTGTTTAAGGACACCCTTCTGAGAGTGCAAGAGCTCTCCATCCCCCAGCAGAAGAAATCGAGCAAAGGAGGCAGGCAACTGGCATGGCTGAGCAAGGACCTGCAGCTCAAACTGAAGGAAAAGAGGGAAATGTACAGGAAGTGGAAGCAGGGTTGTGTAGCCTGA
>NW_010101905.1:0-764 GCF_000699245.1 Pterocles gutturalis
GGAGCGTTGGGGTTCGGGCCCGTGGAGTGTTTGGATTACAAGGAGCCGGCCACTGCTTGGAAACTCAATTTCAACGCCGCCGATTGTCTGGACTATAAGGATCAGAGCTCCTGGAAATTCCAGGTGTTGTGAGAGATTTGGTTGAGCTACATAGCATGGAGGATTCCGGCACGGAGAATTCCGTCAGGGAATATTCCGGTGCGGAATATCCCAGCGCAGAGCATCCTTGTGGTATGGACCATCCCCATGGCGTGGAGCATCCCGGCATGGAATATCCCGGCACGGAATATCCTGGCATGGAGCATCCTGACACGGAGAATTCTGGCACGGAATATCCCGGTGCGGAATATCCCAGCGCAGAGCATCCTTATGGTATGGACCATCCCCATGGCGTGGAGCATCCCGGCATGGAATATCCTGGCACAGAGCATCCTGACATGGAGAATTCTGGTGCGGAATATCCCAGCGCGGAGCACCCTTATGGTATGGACCATCCCCATGGCGTGGAGCATCCCGGCACGGAATATCCTGGCGTGGAGCATCCTGACACAGAGAATTCCAGCAGGGAATATCCCGGTGCGGAATATCTCAGCACAGAGCATCCTTATGGTATGGAGCATCCCGGCACGGAATATCCTGGCGTGGAGCATCCTGACACGGAGAATTCCAGCACGGAATATCCCGGCACAGAGCATCTCCATGGCATGGAGCATCCCAGTGGTGTGGAGAATTCCGGCACGGAATATCCCAAAGTGGAGCATCTC
>NW_010101906.1:0-888 GCF_000699245.1 Pterocles gutturalis
AAATCAAAGCAGCCACACCGTGCCCGCTGCAGCGTGCTTTGGAGCTCGCTCAGCCACACCATCACCGTCGCGTTCCCTCCTGCCCCAGCTGGCTCTGCCCGGCCGCAGCAGCATCCTGCATCCTTCGGCCGCAGCCAACCCAGACCCCCCCACGCTGCTCCCCAGCTGCCAAAGAAAGCGAAGTGCTCAGTCCTGGTGCTGGTGATGTTTCTTTTTTTTCTGTGCTTTGAATGCTCACAGTTCTTGGTAAGCCCAGAGAGAGTTCTGGCCTTGGAGCAGTGGGTTGCAGAGGGGAAAAATATCCATGAGGAATTGCTAAAAAAAAAAAAAGGAAAAAAAAGAGAAATTAAGATATTCACATGGGTTGAGCTCTTGTGGGAGCAAAAGGCTCCTGCCGGAGCAAGCTCAGACAGAAATATCCCCATCCACCCAACTCCACCACACACATCATTTAATTTTACGAGACATCATTGCCGAGACACAAAGCTCGGCCGGCTCCCGCTGGGGTTCAGTTGGCTGCAGCGGAGAGAGGCTTGGACCCGGTTCAGAGCGAGAGCCAAGACCTTCCTGGATGGAAAAGTCACTTTGTCCTTCCCCTCCCCTGGTCCTGTCCCCACACCGACCCCTCCACCCACAGCAGCTTCCTGGTGCCTTCCTGCAGGATGCTTCCCCTCTTCCCATGGGAATCCAGCCCTGGGTGCAGGATCCCTCCGTGAAGGATGGGTTTGGGTCCCTGCACCCATGGGATGCTCCTGCAGGAGCACGATGGTGCCATGGCATCACTCCGATGGGTGCTGGTGTTTGCTGGGGAAACTGGTGGCCTTGGCTCCAGGGATGTATCCCCACGGGGATGTTTCAGGGGGAGCTGTGTGGGGCTCTCAGCCCCAT
>NW_010101906.1:981-1307 GCF_000699245.1 Pterocles gutturalis
TGGTGGCCCCATCAGCTGCAGGGACTGTCCCCCTCTCTCAGAGAGCAGGGACCTACTGCTGGGAAAGGGTTTGGGTACCACCATGGGGGCTTCCAGGGATGCTTTTGAATCAGAGCTTGTCACATTACATAAAAAAAAAAAAAAAAAAAAAAAAAAAAAAAAAGGCTTAAAGTGATGAAAAAGCTCTTGCAAGCCAAATTTTGAAAAAACCCAGCAGTGACCCCTTACTCCAGCAGAACAGGTTTCCATCTGCAGCCTGAAAACGCTTCTGGCACCACGGAGGGTGTTATCACCCCTGTGCCACCCCGCTGTCCCCTCCCAGCACC
>NW_010101907.1:0-5275 GCF_000699245.1 Pterocles gutturalis
ATTCTGTGATTCTGTGATTCTGTGTATAGAGTGTACACTAAAATGGTAAATTTTAGTATAATGGGTTTTGAAACCTCTGCAACAAGACCCCTCAACTAGTGAACTATGGCCCAAATGGAGCTCACATGTCACCTTCTACACTCCTTTGTGCCCAGATACTAGTTTATAAGGGATCCTTTATGTGTGGAGAGGGAAGAGACCTGTCACAGACAGAGCTAGCTGGAAGTTCACTGACAAACTGTGAATATTGAGTTCAAGAATGAGACCACTTAGCCTAAGAAATTAGATAAATACAGGTTTTTTTCTTAGCTGTCTCCTGTCATGCTCCTGCAGTGTTGGATAGAACTGCAGCTGGAGGTGGAAGAAGAACAAAACATAGTGAAGCTGGAGTGCAAATGCATGTACCATCCCTGCTTCTGCTGTGTTTTGTTTTGAAACTGGACTACTAAGAAGAAAGGGGAGTGGGGTGAAGTGGAGCAGTCTTTCTGGAGGCTGTGCCTTCTTCTCAACGTGCAAGTGAAATCTAGGAAGTAGAAAATAAGAGAAGAGTGGTGCCTGTCAACTCACACTTATATTTGGGTGTTGAAGAAAGAGGCCAGGAACTTGTAGGAGGATGTGGATACACAGAATGGAGAGTGTCTTATATTCACTTGGCTCTATGTTTCTACTTTTAAGAAAGAGGTAAGTTAAGACATATTAGTAAAAAGCAAATTATGGCCATTTTCATGGTTTATCCAAGAACATCCTCTGTATTTTCCTGTGATCTTAGGAATTTCTCTGAGGCAACCCCCTAGTTTAGTGTAAAAATTTCAGTAAAAATTTGTCCTGAAGTGCAAACTTCTTGTCAATGCCAATAGCTCACCTTTCCTGATTTAGAGCCTGTTGTTGCAAGATGCATCTTCGAGAGATCATTCTTCTGGGAGCTCACTAGGAGTTCAATGTATCTGCTACTTTACAGGATGGTCCTTTTGACAAGTTTACTAACCAAGCTACATTTTTGGCACAAGACATAGCAAAAGATACAATACTTGTACTATCCTGAGTCTTGTGCCCTTTTGCACGGTTCCTACTAGCAACTTTGTTCAGGCTGTCTGAAGAATGCTGTCATGTCAGAATGGTGGACTGGCACAGTGGATGTGTGACTGAACCAGAACTTTTCAGGAATTATATTTTGCCTTTGCCAAGCATGAGCAGCAAGGAAGGTATATGACTCAGCATGTCAGTGATACACTATTGTGACATAGTTTTATGAATTACTTTCTGGGCAATTTGCACAGTTCTTTGTTCAAAATACCAACATAGTCAGAACCACATAGCAGTGCCAAAATGTGCCAGTATCTAATTATCTTTTTAGTTTAAATGATAGTGTTAGTAGGCAGCATAGGCTGTGGCTTCCTGTTACAGTGGGTGAAAAGGAATCCCTATACAATTCTAGCCACAACTGTTTGCTGCTCTTGTCTCATGAGACTCAACAGTGACCCGATTGAGACAGGAAAAAAAGGCAAAAAACTGAATAGTTCCTTAGTGATTTTCCTGACACATCAGCTCATGCTGGGTTCAGTAGGTTGCTGCAGTCAGCGTAAGAGTATAGGTGGAACTGTGTGGCTGGAGCTAAAGAAACGTTATCTGTTAGATCAGCTGAGCTGTAACATGAAAGCACGGATTTATACTTATTATTTTTGCCAGCTGTTCCGTTGTTTTGTGTTCTAACAATCCTGCTAGAAAATATGCCGATGTTAGAGTTTTGGTCATTTGCACTTATACTGTTTCCTGTCAGGAAATCATCTTCACTTACATTTCTTATGATGCCTATAACAATGCAGTTATTCTCAGTGAAAATGTATGAGACATTATCCAGAACTGTTTTGCTGTGAACAGAACTAAGTTGAGGGCTAGTGCATTATCACAGTTTATTGATACCTTGACTCTATAATGTGAATATAAAAACTGATCCATCTTTTATCTTCATAAATTTTTAAGATGGAATTTTGTATCTGCTTTGGAGCTTTTGTAGCCTTACATATTTAATGTATTTAATGATCCATACTTAAATAATGAATTATTCTAACCTACCATGTCCATTGATACATTGCTTTATGGTATAGTCAGGGAGTTTGTATTTTGGCTCTATAGCATTTTTATACTGCTATAGAAATTACTGAGTTTAGGGGTTTTTTGAGGAGGACTACTTTTACAACAGGAGAATCTGAAACGTTCAAAAAAATTAAGAACTCTGAAAGCAGATGTTCTCTTATATGATATATGAAATCTTAAAATAGGGGGGGGAGCCTGGGATGCGGAGGACCAGTAACATGGATAGAAGCATGTATTGATTCTTATTTAGTTAAGATCAGCTTCAGTAACTATGCAGTACTATTTATGTTGGCAAATTTATAAGAGATATTAGTACAAATATGTATTTGTTTAATTCTGAGTTAGCAAAGATACTGCAGTTCCAGCTGTCTGTTCCACTTCTGTTATGAAAAGTAATTGACAGAGATCATTTTGCATCTTGGGCACTAAGAACAATCTGCCCATCTAGTTCTGTGTAAACCTCTTTCCACAAGGCACTGAGCATATTCTTGGGTGGAAACATGGGAGTAGTAACAAATAGCAATGTACAATACAAACTATGTATCTGGTGGTTTCATTGTTTCCTGAGAAACCAACATGTCTAATTCTGTGGGATACATTTTAATTTCCATGGAGTAATGCAAGAGCAATGAATAGGAGCATCATGCCCAGTAGTTGTGCCTGGGTGACCTGCATGCTAATAACATTGGATAACCAAAGTCTGAAGATGTACCCTGAGGTTAAACATAGTCCTCAGTTGATTCTAGGAAAGAGATACTTTTACTTTCATGTTTTGCTCCTTACTTTTGTGCTAAATGTAGCCTGAGTGGACATGGCAGTACATCATAAACATAATTACAATTAACTACTTTCTACAGCTATTTTTAAAACTAATCTGAAATTACATAAATTATTAGGTTTTTATCATTTGATAGCAAAAAAAAAAAAGGCCAATCATGTTTTAGAGAACTCCAGTCAGTGGCATTTTAATTTTATCACTGCAGAAAAATTTTAATGCCATGTCGGAATTTCTGAAAATGAAAAATATGCTCTGAAAAAGAGAATGTGTTCTGGGAATACTATCGTAGCTTTAGCTATTGCACTGCCTCATTAATAACAATTATATTACAGAGTAGCATGCTGTACTCTTGTGTTCTATCAAGCAATTAGAGTGTTTTTCCTCCAGTTTTTTTCTTAGGAATAAAGGATTTTTGGAAACATGGCCCACTGCAGTAAGCGCATTGATAATTTAGAAGAAGGTATACAGCAAACTTACTTCTACACTGCAGACTTGCCATAGAATATTGTACTAGCAATAATGGCAAATTATAATAATGTCAAATACAAGGATAACGACAATTCCACATTTGAAAGTAAAAGGTTTGCCAGTATATTAAGGCTACTCAGAATCGTAGAATTGTTTTGGTTGGAAGGGACCTTAAAGATCATCTAGTTCCAGCCACCCCACCATGTGCAGGGACACCTTCCACTAGATCAAAGCCTCATCCAGCCTGGCCTTGAACACCTCCAGGGACTGGGCATCCACAACTTCTCTGGGCAACCTATGCTGGTACCTCACCACTCTCATAGTAAAAAAAATTTCTTCCTTATATCTAATCTCAATCTACCCTCTTTCAGTTAGATTATAGTTGTTTTAATAATTGTGCTAGCCTTTGGATTCTGAAAAGAATTCCAGTTCTGTTACAAAGAACTACATTAGATTGCCATCTGGCAATTGTAATGTGTACAGCTACACGTTTTGTGAAATCAATAGTTGAGGGGTTTTTTCCATTATAAAGTTCAGGATCTTGACCTGTCATCTCATTTGATACAAGTGAAGAGCGAAATCGTAGTGTCTGCTCTATAAATGGGTGTAAGGAGAAAAATGAAACACCAGCATCTGTTTCAAGTTAGTGCGTCTACCTTTTAAACTTCTGGAATATTGTCCTTTTGAAATACAGACCTAGAAAAGTGTGCAGTTCATATTGTCAGGTTATGTGCTTTTCGTGGAAACACAGAAAATTACATCTTTATTTTGTGAAAAATAAGAGCAAAGTCACATTCTAAAGAACCTTTTGTCAAAGGCGATGTCTGAAGTCCTTTCTTTTCAAAGTATCGTTCCTACCATGACAGAGGTAGGAAAGATTTATTTTCTATGCTATTGGATTTGATTTTTTGTTTGTAGCATACTTGGGCACTTAGAAAGTCATAAAGAATTGGAAATCTGCCAGATGTAGAGATTATGTACACAGAGTGTTTTGGCATTAATTTCTTAGATTCTGGGTTGATGGGTCATCTTTGCCTTCTGAGGAGTAACTTAATGACTATATTTGGTGTGAGGAAAAAATTCTTCACACAAGTTGAGCTGGTGAAAGCAGATATGGAATACAGACTTCTAGACAAGTTCATACTTCCCTTATCAATGTTTTGTGTCATTGATTTCCTACCTCTTAGTTTGCTAGGTTGTCAGTTTTACTTCTGCCTTTCAGTACAAAGCTAAAACTTGTGTCAGAATGCTGGAATGGTGTTTAGGTTTTGTGGCTGTGCAGAAGGCGGTCTCTGGATCTTCTGTCTAAAATTCTCACAATTTTAGAATGCTAGGCTTAGTGATCCAGAGTATTTCAGTCCTATTTTGTATAATTCTAAGACCTTTTAACCACTGTGGATCATATTTCTACCCTCCAGTAGTTCTAATAGATCTAGGTCAGGCACTTAGACATACTGGATACATTTCAGTTGCTGAAAGAGGGCAAAGGAGTCATCCTCTGACCTGAGACCTCGTGGCCCTGGTCCTGTCAATATGCTTAGAGCTCACTCCCCTCAGACTATACTACTTGTGTCCATCCTGCAAATCACTTGACTCTGAGTCAGAGCCCCAGATGATGTCCCACAGTCTGAATCATAGAATCATTAAGGTTGGAAAAGACCTCAAGGATCATCAAGTCCAACCGTCAACCTATACCACCTAACTCACTAAACCATGTCCCTGAGCACCACATCTATATGTTTCTTGAACACCTCCAGGAATGGTGACCCACCACTTCCCTGGGCAGCTTGTTCCAATGCCTGATCACTCTTTGAGTAAAGAAATTTTTTCTAATATCTAGCCTAAACCCTTACCCTGGTGCATCTTGAGGTCATTTCCTCTTGTCCTATCACTTACCCTGGTGCATCTTGAGGTCATTTCCTCTTGTCCTATCAC
>NW_010101908.1:0-552 GCF_000699245.1 Pterocles gutturalis
GACAAGGGACACGGGTGTCACAGAGACCCTAGGTAGAAGGGACAAGGGACATGGGTGTCTTGGAGACCCCAGACACACGGCGGTAAGGGACAAGGGACATGGGTGTCATGGAGACCTGAAGTACATGGTGGGAAGGGACAAGGGACACGGGTGTCACGGAGACCCCAGGCAGAAGGGACAAGGGACATGGGGGTCAGTCACAGGGACCCCAGGCACACAGTGGGAAGGGACAAGAGACATGGGTGTCATGGAGGGACAAGGGACATGGGTGTCACGGAGCTCCCAGACAGAAGGGACAAGGGACACGGGTGTCACAGAGACCCCAGGAACACGGTGGGAAGGGACAAGGGACATGGGTGTCACAGACACCCCAGGAACACGGTGGGAAGGGACAAGGGACATGGGTGTCACGGGGACCCCGGGCACACCATGTGCCACTGAAGTCCCCCATGATACGGGTGTCGCGGGGACCCTGGGGATGCAGCGCATGGCGGGAAGTCCCCTTAGGGACATGGGCGTCGCGGGACGCCCGTCACGCCACGCACCGCGGGA
>NW_010101909.1:0-3571 GCF_000699245.1 Pterocles gutturalis
GGTGGGGAGGGTCGGCTCTCGAGGAGATGTCTGGGAGCACAAATAAAAGACTCGGTCTGACACAACGAGCAGGGTCAGGTCTGGAAGGCACGAGTCAAACCCATAGAAGCTCCGCAGGGCACCTCCAGCACGTCCCTGGTGGGCTCAAGCCCGGGCCCACCTCCATGTGCCGGTGGCACTCCCCGCCGTGCAGAGCAGAGCTGCTCCTTTGATTGATGCCCGCTCCCTTTTGCTGCAGCAACGGGCACACAGCTCCCACTCCTCCCCTCCCCGCAAATGCTTGAATCGCACCATGGATTCACGGGCAACTGGCTTTTGTTCTGCGGGGGCTTCGTCCGGGAATGGAGGCAATTACCACATCCCAGCGCCTCTGCCCGCTGCAGTAAATCTCTCGCAGAAGAATGGATCTTTGAGGCAGCTGCTGGGGGCTGCTTAGTCACCTGGCACCCACGGGCAGCGCGGCACAGAGCGCCAGGGGCTGCGAAGCTGCACGGCAGCACCGGGAGAGGGCTCTGCAACTCCCTACGGTTGGGACAAAACTGGATCCTACTCCCTCAGTGATGGAGGGAGCAATGGGTGTGAGGCAGAGCCCAAACTTACACCAAAGATCTTCAAAGGAAGAGTGCAAATTGCTTTTCCAACTTATGGCTGGATTAAGTTTAATAACTGTTGGAGTTCCCCAGGAGACAGTAAACTAGTTTCTTTATGCCTGTGTCTTAGACAGAATTAGACACCTTTTGTAACAGCTCTAAATGCAGTTTTCTGGTAGCATTAGAAACAGAATCCAGCCCACAGCACCCCACACCACTCCTCTTTCCTATAGCCACAAAATAACCCATCCTCAGTGCGCATGCAGAGAGGTGAAGAAAAGCTTCCCGTGCTCAGTGAATGCTGCCCCAGCATCTAACCTCACCCACACAAGATCTTTGGATTGAAATGTGAACTAACTCCCATCATCACCCACTGGGCTTCCAAAGACTTGGTGCTTTGGCTGGGATCCAGGACAGCTCTAGAGACTCCGGTAAGAACGCTTCACCGGCGTTTCAAAGGGAAGGGGACAGCCAGCGAGTGGACGCTAATAATTGGCACCTTGTCATCCTTTCACCTAAAATCCCACCTAAAAGGCCCCAAAGAGTGCAGGCACTGGGCTGCTCAGCAAGTCCAGAAAGCGGGTCCAGCGCCTGGCCTGAACCTCTCAGCTCTCCGGAGGATTTCCCGCAGCCACACGCGCCGTGGGCACTGCCATCTGTTTGCTCCTTGCCATGGCAGCAGTGTCGTCACCACCAGTGCCAGTAATCTGTCATTCTACCGGCACTAATTCCCACAAAGCAAGTTCTCCAGCCAGGCAGCTGTCTCCTCAAGGCAACTGCAGTTCCCGAAGTCAGCCTCCATTCACACATCTCCAAATAAACTAGAAAGAACAGAGTTCTTAGAGTTAAGAGGTGTCCATCCAGTGCAAAAAGACCTTGGTAAGCAGACATGACCTTGGGACGGTTAGATGGTAAAATCCCAATGTATTTTTAATGCCTGTAAATCTCTCTAACAAGCAGCCGAGCAAAAGGCAAGCTGTGCTGTGGAGTTTGGGTGATGCTGTCACTCTGGGTTAGCTTGTGTTTAACCAGGTTGTGATGCTGTTTACACACAGTCAATTTAAACAATCAGCTCAGGTGCATTCGAGGGAGTGTTTTCCTTACCAGTTCGTAAACCCTGATCTGCCACCCTCGAGGCACATCTTTCACACAACCCTTGGAAGAGCTTCCCAGCACATGGGCGAGCAACATGTTAATCTTCATAAATCAAATATTTGCCAAGTGGAGTAGAAAGCCATGTGTCTAAGCAAGATGCACTGAAAAATGGAACAAAGCGCGGTGTGTGTCAGAGATCACTGGGTCGTGTTGCAAGCCTGTCCCTTGCAGGGTTATCCTTCAAAATCACATTTCCCTAGCCCAGCTGTAGATGTTATTCTACTCCAGCATTTGCTCTTGCCCACTTTTTACTGCCAAAACGCTTCTGCTTTCCAGTTCCCCCAACACCGCCTCCCACCAGAGGCCATCCGCCCCAGCAGAAGGGCACTGCCCATAGGATGCTTGTAACTTCCACCAGTGACAGTCCGTGTCAGACTTCAGGCTGAGAAAGGACAGTACCATTAAACAGGAGCAGGACTGATGGATTTCTGAGTGTGTTCTCAGCCTGTACATTTAACACATCCCTGGAACAGACACTGGTTCCAAAGCTCCTCTCCCTTCCCACACCCCTGCTACCCCACGTGTAGAGAGAACCGGGAGCTGCTGCCCCAGGAACTGCAGCTGGCTGAGGGGCTGCTGCTCCTGCAGGACCTCCAGGCCAGCTCTTCCCAAAGAGGATTCATCAGGATTCAAGAAGCAATTAGGACTGGACAGCTCTTCCACCTCCTCTGGCCAAAGCCACAGCATCGCCCCTGACCCCCTCACCCAGCAGACGGGTCTGGGGCTCCCCAGCAGCCGCTGCCCGGCTGGGCTGGCTGCCCGCAGGCAGGTGCACAGTTTGCTCTTTGGACCTTGGACGGTGGATGCAACTTCACACTCACAGTTCTGCAGGAGAGAGACAGGATGACGCCTTTCAAGCTAATTCTTCAGGTTTCCAAGTTATTCTGCACACTAAGGGTCTACGCTGCTCTTACAGCCAGACACCCGTCACCCCCAGTTTGTCCATCCCGACCTGTCTGGTTCTCTCAGCTTCCTCTCCCCCTCTCTTTCCAAGTCTGTCACATCAGAGCTGTCCAAACTTCCTGACGCTACAGGCTTCACATCAGGAGTCTGGTACGCCAGGGACGTGTCCCTCCGGAGGCTGGGGGAGAGGGCACAGGTCGAGCAGAAGAGCAGTCCCTCCCCCAGGGGACAGAGTGACCCAGCGTGCAGGTCCCACAAGCCTGTCCGCCCCAGCTCCCCTCCCCGCACGGCAAAACATCCAATTCCCCCCGCAGCCCTCAGCCCCTGTGTCCCCGCCAGCAGCAGCGTGGGCTGTTCAGCACACCAGCACACCTCCACCGCTGGCAAACGGAGCTGGGCGAGAGCTCTGCAGGGGACAGCCGTGTCTCCTCTCCCTGGTGTGTGCACTGCTGAAGGGACCGCTGGGGACCCAGCCCTGGGGACCCCCAGCAGACATCACTCTGTGGCACGTGGCGATCATCAGTTACACGCCTGGGGAACCGACAGCAGGGAAAAGATTTCCTCGTTTACCTCCGTGGCTTTCCCAATGCCTGCGTGTTGGAAGAACTCCTGCACCAGCAGAAAAAAAGTTTGAGACTTGCTGATCAATGTAGTTTATTCTAACAGCGCACGCTGAAACGGCCGAGGTGGGCAGCCCCTTCCCTTCCAGTCTCAGTACTGGTCACAAGAAGTGGCTGAGACGACTTGTGTTGCTTTGCAGGGCTGGTCATTTGGGAGACTTTTAAACATTCAGAATGCTAAATAGGGAGTATTGCACAGGGCTTAGAACTTGCATTAGTTGGGTAAAAGTCTATTCCACGGATGCTGGTGCCTAGTCCTGGTCCTGCCTAGGCAGTGCAGAGCTCCCGCTGCAGCTTCGGGGG
>NW_010101909.1:3602-8703 GCF_000699245.1 Pterocles gutturalis
GCCCGCCCCCCCCCCCCCCCCGTGTTCATTTCCTACGACACACCGCTGACAGCTTCCAGACACCTCGGCTGCGAAGGAAGTCTCTCCTCCACAACCCCAGGCGTGTATTTCCAAGGCCAATGATCCTGTCCCAGCACTGGTTTGCTTTCTAGCCTTGTTTGCAGGGTTTTATTTTGTTGGTTTTGTTTCTTCCATGCCCCCAAGTCGCGGTGAGGCTTGTTCCAACAATCTCTTGCGGACACGCCAGCCTTAATCTCACCCTTCCAGGCCCTTCTCATTGTCTGGGATGAAAGCGCAGCGCAGAGCCTCCCCGGCTAATTGCGGCGCTCTGTTTCCCGATGGCAGGTGCATTGTCTGGCGGAACAGACCCCATTGTGTCCCTGCGCAGTGGGGCATCAGCTGCTGATATTACAGAGCCTTTCAGGGAGCCCTTCCACGGCTGGTTATTTACTGCCATCATTTATAACAGACCTGTGTAGCCTAGAAACTTTTAATAGAAATGATAGGACCTGCTTTTATTATTCACCTATCTTAGTTTTTTTTTTCTCAAGCTACTAACTACTCCTAAATCTCCCATCCTCCTACCAGCAAGACAGGGCGTTTGGTCCTGATCCTCTCTCAAGCACTAAATCTCTCTGCTCTCCTTTGCCTAGTGTTTTCTAATAAAGGGTTTTGCTGGTTTAACCAGACACCCACTGGGGATCTGCTCTAACCTGTAACCACAGCCCTGCTCTTCCCGTGGGGTGCGTTCTGAAGCCGTGGGGCGAGTTGATGTGCACAGGCTGGGATCCACCAACATCCCGGAGAGATGGTTTATATCCACCGCTGCTCCCGAGTGCCAGCCCTGCTGCAGGGAACTCGCTTCGGGGGACAGCGGCTCTGCGCTCGCTTTAGCAAGTGAAACAAGGGGCTCTGGTGCTGAGCCGGGGTGAGGAAAAGCAGGAGAGCTCCTGAGAGATGAGAGGGAAAAGCACAAAAACAAGATGAGACGCAGATTGCCTCTGTCTTTCCCAATTTCCCATTAAGGAGTAAAGCTCTCCATACGCGACGGGAATACAGATGCTGAGGAGGATGAAGCGGGTTGCATCTGGCTGAGACAGGGGTGTCTATCCAGTGCTGGAGCAGCGCTTCGGTCACACCAGCACAGGCATCTGCACGGAGGTTTCCCCTTCTTTCTGCTCTCTCCCACGTTGTGCATCATCAGCACGTGCATCCCATTCCCAGTGCGGGGAGCCCTGTGCCCCACGCCGGTACGGGGCTGAGCAGCGTGAGCAGCCTGAGGGATGCAGGGTCCCCCGGGGCCACGGGGACTCCTCGGAGACCCTCCCCAGGCTGGCCATGGCGTCAGCACCTCCTGCAGCGCGCACTCTTGCCCAGTGCGGAACTACCCCAAAAAGAGTCTTTAGAATACCTTCTGGCTCTTTACACAGAGCGACAGTGAGCAGTAAGAAAAGTGATTACGGCTTTTGCAGCTCAGAGAGGATGTGAGGCTCTGCTTCCACCAGGTACAGAGGGAAGCGTTTTCCCAGTGCCAGGTAATTAATCCTTTGAGGCTGGAACGATCAGTCTGGTGGCTGATGAGCTGCCCTCAGTATCTGGGCTGCTCTCGGTTTTACCTCTAGGATGTTTGGTGGTTCCTGTGGTGACCCCAGGGATGACAAAAGCACTTTGAGTCCCACGGGATGACATACAGACTCAGCTCCAGAGCAGGGGTATTAGCCTCTACCTGCTGCTCCAAATGGCTTCTGCAATGCGAACCCTTGCAGGTTACCAACACCCCTTTTTGGAGGTTCCACCTGTCTCCATACCGGCAGTAGCTCTGCAGTCATGTTCACTCAGCTCAAATGCATGTTCACAGTCCAGGCAGAGCCTCCCCCACTGCCGTCCCCGTCCCTTCTAACGACACGCAGCAGCACCTCCGAGCACGGCACAGAGACCCCTTCCTACCTGAAACTCTTCCTCCTCTTCCAACTCCTGTAGGCTTGCCAGCTTGTTCTGCCAGGACCTAAATAAAGCTGAAACACTACCAACACTACCAACAGAAGGACTTTTGCAATTGTCAACAGACCACCAGAAACGCAGGCGTCTATTGACAAGTGATAGACAGTAGCACACTGACTGGAGGATCGTAACGCTAGAAAATGGTGTAAGATCAGCACTGGACTTTCTGGAATTTCTAGCATCCTACAGCACTTAGCTGAACGCAAGCCAAGGGCTCCCCGTGTACCATTTGTCCCCCTCCCTCGGACGCACACAGCCTCTCTCTTACATCTACACCTCTGCCAGCTCCTTTGCACCATCCAGCAAATGGCTCTTTCAGAAACTCTTGGGAACTTGCTTCACACCTCAGTGCATCACCCCCTTGACTGCAACACTTGTCTGCTCCCAGCTTCAACCTCTTCTTCCAGTTTTCAACCTCTGGAAGACATGCTCCTGGACTCAGGGCAACTCTCTATTTCCCGTTGAGTCTGGACACCTCCAACACCTCCCTGACAGCTCTCCCTCTGTCCCGACCTAGCAAGCCCTTACTCGACGAGCATTGGTTTAGCCACAGGTTGGTGAAGTTTTAGTCTATCTAGTTCTGATGTTGCCAGAATTGTATTTAAATTCTCCTGACAGATTCTTGGCCCGCAGCTTGTTAACAGATCGTTGTTGAGGCAAGATGTTTGAAATTAGAGCAGTTTTGAACGGGAGAGCCACATGGCGCGTTTATTCTCCAGCTCAGTGATTATCTCTCTGCCTGGCTCCGCTCCTAGCACAAGTTCACCTTGGGACATCGCCGGAGTGCCGGCCAGTTTGGGGACTGGTGAGTGTGTTTGCTGGAGTATGTGCCAGGCTCAGCCACGACAGGGTTCAGGCACAACTGCAGGATGCGCTTTCAGCTTCTGGACCATTTGCATTGTCGCTGGGCAGCTCAAATGAAACCAGTCCCTTGCTGGGCTGGATGGTGCAGGGCCCCAGTAGATTCTTCCAGGAGCTCTGCAGCCCAGTGTTGAGCGTGAGAGCAGTCCAGGTTATTCCAGCAGGGAGTGCTGGGACAGTGCAAACCCTCCGCCCATCCCTCCATCCTGTTACATAAAACCAACCTCCACAGGATCACAAGCCTCACCTGCTCAGACTTGACTTTCTGCAACTCCCTAATTCTAGACAGCAAGAAACGGACGATTTGTACTTGGTACCCTGAAGAAAAAGCGTGTTTGTCTTTCACACTGCAAGAGCAGGTGCAAGCTTCATAAAGAAAAAGATTTTGTTAAACATTCTCAGTTACCCAACATCTCCTGAAATAAGGTCCAAGAATTTAAGAAGCCATTTGGCACTCAGGCACAAAGCAAGCACTGAACACCAAACTGGGAAAGCAGGCAGGGTATAACGCAGACACAAATACCTGGGAGTGTGTACGTCACACAGACAGGCTGCGGACACAGGCTTCAGCTTGGGCACCCACCTGCTGAGAAAAACACTGACATTCCCTGTATCCCAAGGAAGTTTTTAAAAATGTGTCTGGAGTGCTATTTAACTTCCCTGTCAGATGTCTTGTGGGATGATAAACCTGGATCGTAGCTTTGTTAAGGCTAGAAACAGACTTTGGGATGGCTTTAAAAAATAAAGAGAAAAGTTTGCGTTCTTCAGGCTCCAGCACAGTTCATCATACCTGGTGAAGGGAAGCCCTGCAAGTATGTAGCCCCAGATTTTCAGAGGATATTTCAGACTGTGTGAAGATGACCTACCTCATGCTGAGCAGAAACTGCTGCACAGACCCTTTGCTCTCTGCCAGACCATGCAAGCCCTCCTTTAGACATTGGCCCAGAACCTCAAAAATTAATTTAACGTGACGCTCCTTTCCCCAGTGTGCTTTCTTCTGGTACTTTTAGACTTACCACGCTCTTCAGAACAGGACCGCCGCATTAGGTCGCCTCCAGCCCGGTGCGGTGGGTACAATGATGGTGGTCATGTGCAGTGACACCACCCATCACCCCGTCATCTGCTCAGAGGGTCACAGGGCAGCTGCCGGGGTGAGTGGTCCTGAGCACTGCACCCGAGGGCTCTGATGGGTTACAGAAAACAAGGCAGCTGTGTACACAGGGGAGGGCACCAAGCCAGAAGCAAAGTTTGCAATACAATGGGTGTGAAAAAGCCCAGGTAAGACGTTCAGAAAAGATCTTAAGAATAAGACCATCAGTTATATCTACATAAACGGGACTGCGAACAGGCATCCCATAAAGGGAGAACCAGGCATTTGCCTGAAACTCAGCCAGCCGATAACTGGCAATAGATGGAGCTAGCGGTGCACTAAGATGGCTTTGAACTAGGGAAGAGATGTCCTTGCACATCTCTTAAAGAGCCAGCTGCATACCTGGGAGGATAGGAAAAGACACTATATTCCTAGAAGGTAAAACAATAATTGCAGGACATCTGCTTAGTTGTCAAGGACCAAGAGGGAAATAAAGCTGTTGTCCCCTCTAGCTAAAACCTGCTGTTTCTTTTTCCCCAGACTCCCAACCACCAACTGCTCTACAGTTTGTATGCCAATCCAATTTTGATGCCTGTAATTCACCCCAGAGACTGTTTATTTTAACTTTATCAAGTAAAGAGAAAAACAACTGTGTTAGAATTTTTTTCAAAAAAGAGCATCTGGCAGCAAGATATTCTTTCTCTCAGACAGCTTCCCAGCCTAGCTGGTGTACAAGAAAATGGGATTTAGTTACCCAAGGGTTGAAAGAAGGGGGAGAAGAGCGCAGAGTGCAGGTTCTCTGTGTGCTTATCTTAAAGATGGTCTTCGTGGTCTGTTGCAAAGAATGCTTTCAGTATATTGTGCTCCATCTCAACCCAGGCAGTCAAACCTCATCTTGGCCCTACAAGACAGGGAAGCAGTGAATCCACACGCAGGACACTGTCTGATGTAGCCTACGACAAAAAAAAAGTGACCCGTGGAGCTCCATCAGCTTAGTAATGGATCCCCAGGAACCCCCAGCCTGCCTGGGACACAGTAAGACAGCTTTCTGACAGTTAACAGAAAGCAAAGGGCACTTAGGAAAACAGGCGTCTCCGTTCCTTCTTCCACATTTCAAGCAGCAGGCGCCTTTCCCCCCTCTTCAGCAGG
>NW_010101909.1:8734-9685 GCF_000699245.1 Pterocles gutturalis
CTTTGAGCATGGTCAGCACACGCCACAGAGCTCACCATCTGCGAGGTGTCCTCAGTGAGAGCCTGTAAACCACAACATCTCATTTCCCTATCCTGAACATAAACAGACTCTTTCATATTTCAGTGCAGGACTTCCCTGTTCACAGGTCGGGGCTCCCGCCACGCTCAGCTCTGCAGCTCCTTTAGGCAAGGAGCCGATGTACTACTTACGTTCTCGTGTTGTTCTTGAAGAGAGAGGACCTCCTGTCATTAATATTTAATGTTGGGAAGAAATAGAATTTTATTTTTTTTAATCAACAAGATTTTTAATTTCAGGCATTTATACATCTAGAAAACAAATTATGTACGTGGTAGACTTTGGAAAAAACTCACAACACCCCTGCATTGCTTTGAAATACAGCCTTTATCGAGAAGCAGACACACATTTTTTTCTCCACAGACACACTATGCCATTTGTTTCAACAGGTCAGTAAACCAAAGGAAAGGTTAAAACAGAGCTTGGATGTAGTTTGCCTAGAAAATACTAAATTAATTTTACTGACCTCCTTGACGTACCGCAGGGACATTGAAAAGGGACATTTCTCTTTTTTCCTTCACCATGTAACCACAGCACAGCAAATATAGGTTCTTTGTAAGATCCAAACAGGAAAGTTTGGGATTTTTTTTTCCCTTTTTGTCCTTCACCCATCATTTTCCTTTAAAGTCTCAAAAACCCCTTGGACAGGCCCTGCAGCCAGTAAAAGCCGCATCGCTGCCCCTGAAACCCTGAGCCAAGGCAGGACAGCCCCACACCCAGCTCACACACGACAGCACGGGCACAGCCCGTTCCGCCGTCCCTGCTGGGGCCAGGGAGCGAGGGCACCTCAGCGGTGGGCAGCCCCTGAAGTAGGTGAGGGCACTGGGATGGCAGAGGGGGGTCAGGCCGGGCCACAGGCCAGCCCAGCCTCCCCCA
>NW_010101910.1:0-2032 GCF_000699245.1 Pterocles gutturalis
ACGCCTCGTCCCCACTGCTGGACCCCGGCCCTGGGCTGCCATCGAGCTGGTGCGGGCTGGCCTGGCCCGTAAGCAGGAGGCTGAGCATGGCCTGCAGGAAACAGCCCGCGGTCACGCCACGGGGCAGTGGAGCAAGAGCCGCTGCAGAATGGCTGCTGGGGTCCTGCCCCCGGCTCTGTCGTGGGCAGATGGAACGCCAGACTACCTGTGGCTTTATTAGTATCATCGTTATTATCGTCATCATCATCTGTTTTTTAAATGGACAGGCATGGTTAGAATTTGCAAAATATTTCTATATGGCCTTATGTATTTTTTTAATTGGATTAGCAAGTGAAAATTTTTTCACAAGTCAAATGTGGGAATAATAAAAAAGAAAACTCAAGAAATGAGGCTAATCTTACCTGCGTACAGGTGATGTTTCCAAAACAAAATTCTAACAGCGGAGTTGCTGTGTAGTCTAAATCTTCTTGGACCCTGTGCGACCAAGCACAAAGAGTTAGGGCAGCGTGCGGAGGAGTGCCCGCGGGGGTGGCTGTGCGTCACTGTCTGGTTAACAGGAGACAGGAAGAAATCCCACAGCCCTGTGTGTTTCTCTTGGCTGTTGGCACAGCCATGCCATCCTGACGCTGCGGGTCTGTGCTCAGCTGGAGCTCTTTGTACTTTGGAACTGTGACTATTACCATCCCAGCTTACGTCAGGTTGGAACCCCTGGGGACAGAGCCGGGGTTCCCCCTGGTGCAGCTGCTGCCGAAGGGCCCGGTTACAGCCTGAACATGGATATTGGAAGCAACGGTGCAATTTTTTGCTGAATTTGCAGCTGCCTCTCAAGCAGGTGCTTCTCCACATTCAGCTACGAATGGACAATGAAGTAAAACAAAGAAAAGACTGGTTCAGAAAACTAGAGGAAAATGTTTAAAAAATTGAAATTTACCTTTCAAGTGTCCTAGAGAAAAGTAAACTGTATAAAAATAGGATCACTCCGTGGCTTCCTTCGCCTCTGAACTGGAAAAATAAAGTAAGCACAGGGAAGGAATGATGGCAGGTATATGATGTTTAATTAAAACAGTTCCTCTGCTTAAATACAACCTTAGGTGAGTGTGTTGGGCCAACCAAATAAGGTGTTATTCCAGGAAGATTTTGTAACTAATTTTGTTGAATAGGATGAGATAAAAAAAAGGAAGAAGAAACTTGCACTTATTGCCTTAACTGGTTTTGTACACTTCTTTTTCCAGATGTTTGCTAAGGTTGCAAGGAACGGGATTTTATATTTGAGTAACATACAGAATGCTGCCCCTCTTTACCCGGCGTTTCTGGACCGAGAGTGCTGAAAGCAGGGGGTAAAGTTCCGGGGCTTTTAGTGGGAGCAGGAATCGTTTCCTGCAGGAAAGGTTAGAAACGATCCATGAGCTACCAGTGCATTCACAGTCTGAGTGTCCTGCTGCAGGGATACTATCGATCTCTGCAAGGTCCGCTTCTCAATGGGAAATAAGATTAAAGCAAGCACCAAAATAACTCAGAATAAAGCAAATATCCCATACTTACACAGTTTATATGGTCAAGGATGAGCTCCTGAGCTGCTGCTTTCTCAGAGAACTCGAACAGCTGGATCTGTCGGGCAAGAAGTTGAAGAGGAGCCATTAATTACATCAAAAAGCCAAGCTTTTAAATCCAACGTTTCCTGGAGACAAATGAAAGAATAATGCAAGAGTCGACTGTGCCCCTTCCCAAACCGAGGAGTTCAGCTCTCTACAAAGAGAGGAACAGCTTTGTGGTCACTGTTCTCTCCTTGTTGCAGGAGAAGGCAGACCAGCCCTCAATGGAAGGGAACAGCAGCCTCTGGGCTCCCCTAAACCCTTGCGCAGGCGGCAGGAATGTCCCACAAGCTCCAGCTGGGACGTGGCTCCGATGTGCTCACAATTTGTGGTGCACCGTAAGCTGGGGAACAGGGTCGTGAGATTTTACATTTCTTGTCTTTAAAAATCCCAGGCCAAGGGTGTCTTGAAAGAAAATCCCCTTTGCCGCAGGCGTTCTC
>NW_010101910.1:2153-2441 GCF_000699245.1 Pterocles gutturalis
GCCCCTGGCCGCGCGGGCCGATCCGCCGGAGCCTGTGGTGCGGGAGAGGGGCTGGGGCAGGGGGACTGTGTCAAGCATCCTCAGGGATGCTGAGTCCAAATAGTGCACGGAAATAGTTTCCGTACATCCCACGGGAAGGCTCAGCTCTTACCTGTCCAGGTGGGTATATTCTGTGTTTCTTACGAAGAGCAGGTATTTAATGATGTGTGCTTGTACGGCCATCAGAACGGCCCTTGTTCCCCCCTGGGAACAGAAAGACAACGCTCCCTGAGCCAGCGCGGGCAATGT
>NW_010101910.1:2503-2744 GCF_000699245.1 Pterocles gutturalis
GTTTCTCTTTTCCCACCAGGAATTCAGGAGTGCTGCTGACAACTCCTGAGACAAACGGAAAAATAAATTGAAAAAGATCTTATGTGCTTAGAAATAAGAAGGAAAGCCTTGGGGGTGTCCCTGGCTGTGTGTTTGCAGGTTCCTGGCAGGGAAGGGCTCTGGGCTCCAGGAAGCACCAGGGCTTGTTCTTTCTCTCCTCCAGCCTCACAGCAAAGGGACAGGGGCCTCAGGGCAGTGTGGG
>NW_010101910.1:2837-3104 GCF_000699245.1 Pterocles gutturalis
GGGGTTTCGCATTTGGAAACACGGGTGGCTGAGGTGCTGGGAGATGGTGCAGTCCCTGCGCTGGGAGATGCTGCGGTCCCTGCGCTGGGAGATGCTGCGGTCCCTGCGCTGGGAGGTGGTGTGGTCCCTGCGCCGAAGCGTTCACCTTCTCTGCCTCCAAAGCATAGGCCAGGCCGGAGCGCGGCTCGCGGAACCTGAAGGGTGCTTTTGCCCACTCGTGGCTGAAGAGCTGGGATGCGTCTCCAAACAGCAGCTTCCGCAGCGCCT
>NW_010101910.1:3241-3839 GCF_000699245.1 Pterocles gutturalis
ATGGGGGCTGCCTGGGCCCACCTGGGACATTTTTCCTGATTGACTTGAATTCTGGTGGATGATGTATTTGCTGAGCAAAGTAAGCCAGAGGGACACCAGGGCTCTCCCCCCTCAATAGGGCTCGCCTCTTGGGTGGGGGGGATCGTGCGAGGGGGTGGGGAGCTGGAGAGGAGGGGTTCCCGTGCAGCTGGCAGTGTCGCGGTTGTGGGTCTCCGTCTCTCCAGGACTGGACCGTTCTGGGGTGTGCGTTCGGTGACGCAGCCCTGGCCAGGCTCGCACCTCAGGTATACAGCCCCTGACATTTTCATCAAGGCCGTGCTGCAGTGAGGAGGGGTTGGTGCGGGAGGTCGTGGCGGCACTGCAGGCCCCCCTCTGCCATCTCCCACTGGAACCCCCTGAGCGGCTGGTGAAGGCTCTTCCCAGGGGTGGGGGCAGCAGCACTGCTACCAGTGCTCTGAAAACCGAGGAGAGGAAATATCTCACTGACCCCCTGAGCCCCTGCCTCCCGCACTGGGGATATTCGCCAGGAAAGCGTCAAGGAGCAGGGAAACGTTACGCTTTGTCATTTCACCTATTATCTAATGAGAATTATAGTATA
>NW_010101911.1:0-12957 GCF_000699245.1 Pterocles gutturalis
GCTGCGCTGCAGGGGTCGTGCCCTCGGTCCGTGGGTTCTGGGTCGCTCATGGGAGGAAAAAAATTAAATAAAGCAGCATAGTTTTGGCTGGATAACTTTTCATGACCAAACTTCCCTGTTTGTCAGTGAGCTTTTTATGTTGTCGTCTTCCCTGTCTAAAGTGTCCTTTTTACATAGGAGTAGACCTGTAACGTTTGCTTGCTGTGCTTTTCCTGTCACTGCACGTTATTTCTGCTGCATGCTGTTTGGATTGCAGAAGATCATCAATCTGTCTTTCAAAACAACATATTTTAAATGACTTCTATAAAGAATCCTTTGGATTACCCTGTGTTAGTCTGTATGATGAAAAAAAAAGTCAGAAATTTGAAAAGGAATTGGCTTTGCTTGCTTTTGTCTGTGTTTTTTTATTTATTACAAGGTCAAAAGTAAGCATGTATGTGCTTTTTTTCTATACAAATTGCTGTAAAATGTCCTCTCTTCTTCTCTTTGTTACTGCTTCTGTATCAGGAGTCAGTATGTTACTGCAAACGTGTGTGTTAGCCCAGCAGATGAACAGTTAGGTGCTGCTTTAAATGACCAAATTATTACGTGCAGTGTCGCCAGATTCAACAGAGAACACAGCTTAGTCTCTCATTAATGGACTGAGAGCAGCCCTGAGGAACAGGACTTGGGGGTGTTGGTTGATGAGAAGCTCAGTGTGACCCATCAGTGTACGCTGGCCGCTCAGAAAGCCAACTGTGTCCTGGGCTGCATCAAAAGAAGTGTGACCAGTGGGTCAAGGGAGGTGATTCTCCCCCTCTGCTCCACTCTCATGAGACCCCACCTGCAGTACTGCATCCAGTTCTGGAGCCCTCAGCACAGGAAAGACCTGGACCTGTTGGAGAGGGTCCACAGGAGGGCCATGAAGATGGTCAGAGGGCTGGAGCGCCTCCTGTATGAGAACAGGCTGAGAGAGTTGGGGTTGTTTAGCCTAGCAGAGAGAAGGCCCCAGGGAGACCTTCTAGCAGCCTCCGAGTACTTAAGGGGGGCTACAGGAGAGATGGGGAGGCACTCTTGATCAGGGAGTGTGGTGATAGGATGAGGGGGTAATGGTTTTAAGCTGAAAGAGGGGAGATTTAGATTAGATATTAGGAAGCAATATTTTCCTGTGAGGGTGGTGAGGCACTGGAACAGGTTGCCCAGAGAAGCTGTGGATGCCCCATCCCTGGAGGTGTTCAAGGCCAGGCTGGATGAGGCTTTGAGCAACCTGGGCTAGTGGAGGGTGTCCCTGCCCATGGCAGGGGGGGTGGGACTCGGTGATGTTGAAGGTCCTTCCCAACCCGAACCAGTCTGTGATAGTTATGCTGCGCCCACAGCGCTGTTAGCAGCAGCCTCCCTTTTTGTGGATCAGATAAAGAACTGTGTATGTGAAACACACCAGTTAAATTTGCTGTTTCTTTATTGTTGCTCATGCCTGAGGACAGTGACCTTGGTCCGCAGAGCAGCCAGGTGTGTTCTGAACTGCCGTGTGTTCTACCAGATGCAGTATGCCAGTTGGGAAGTATGTTATTGTGAAAGAGCAGGATGGATTCTTGTTCTTTTTGCACCATCCACTGCCACTTCCTACCTTCTGACAACTCTGGTGCTTTCTGGATGGCTCTGTGAGCTGGCAGTTTTCTGTGGGATTATTGAATAACTCAAAAGGAGGAAGAAAAAGAGAATTACTGTGAAGTTCCTGAGTTTATATTGTCTCATGAAAAGATCTGATGGCTGTCAGAGGTGATTAAAGGAGACAGTTGGGACTGCATAACGAGGAGTAAAGGGGAGCAGGAAGCAAGATGAGCTCTTTAGTCAGTTGCAAGCTATTTTGCTGGCATACTGAAGTGAACTGAAATCAATGGCTGTTGATATACTGACCAGTGAATTAGAGTTTCTCAGAATTGGACACGCTGCCTTTTCTCTGCTCTCTCGTGAGAGGATGGTGACCTGCATTACCGGAGCTCAGGAGCCAAAGCCCAGAGAAGATCAGTGGCTGAACCCATGGCTAAAAGCCGGGACATTTGGAGTTGTACCTGACAGTCTCATTATCACTGGAAAAAAAGACTTTCTGATGTATTAATATTCTTTTAAAAAAACAAACTCCCTACATTTTTTACTTACCTCTGATAGATGTGGCAGATAACTGGCAAACACAAGTAATATTTTTCTACTTATTTCAATGCAGTACTGCAATACAGTAACTTCAGATAAATTGTAACTTCATGTGAGTAACCTCCAAACTCTCTATAGGCTTTGTTTTTCTGTTTGCAGAAATAGGTAACTCTTTAACCATCACTGAAGTGTGACAGCTGCTCAGCCAATATGATGTGTTTGAGGCCAGAAGAAGTCAGTGCCACATCCAGAGGACATAGCTAGAGAAACGTAGGTATGCAGATGTAGTTAATAGATTTGGAATTTGGTGAGGATGCTGGCACTTATTTTCTGCTTTTAAGAAGAGTCCATTTAATGATCAAATTCAGATGGTGCCCTGAAAACTCTGGAATGAATATTATCAGCTTAATCATAAAGACTGATTCTTGCAGGACTTAAGACTCTGGTTTTGTCTGTGTGGTTTTTTTGTGGTTTGTTTTTTGGTTTTTTTTTTTCTTTCCCTCTCAAAGACAACTTATTCAAGCACTGTTGAGATGTCATATTCAGGATGTAATGTTAATTCAGGCCCCAGAAAAGACAGATGATTAAAATTATTGGATATTTACCTGTTGTTGTAACATAGACACAAACTTAAGGGAATGGCAATGTGTTGGGGAGGGAATATCACATTCTACTTGTGCTGCTTTAAGAACCAAAATTGGTAACAGCTGTGGGCTGTGAGGCCTCCCAGTGTAAGTTAGCATCTCACTGTTGTCAGGTGTGTCTCATGGTCTCCATGGCCACAGCTGGTCTCATCTCCTTATGGACAAAATTCCTGGGAAATAACCAAAGTTTGTGCAGTTCAACACAATTTAAAGGTGAAGTTTTGAGCTGAGCAACACACAAACTACTTTGTACAGATACAACTTCATGTCGAGTATGGATGGATTTTGGGGTGCTTATTTGTAGTTGGTGACTTAAAGGAAGTAACACCTAGGTCCTGTGGATACTTTCAGGATCTCCGTTCTAGAACATCCTAAAAAAATCCCAGGGCTCTCTGGTCGTTTTGAGGGCCCTCTGTCTTTCACACCTCCCACTATGGGGTGGAGGGGGGGAGGTTGTTTATTAGAGTTGTGCTTTGGAAGTAGGGAAGCTTAAACTTATTTTCCTTTCCCTCCATCTATCCAGTGGAGAAATCCATTGTCCTAGCTATTATTTGTGATGCCTCCTTTTTAGTTCTCAGAGCAAGCCTGCAAATCTCTGCCACTTGCGTAAACTGACTGTCTGAAGCTATCGCACAGAGATGGTGTGAGCTGTTTCCTTTCATTGGAACAATGTGGCAGGGGGAGGGGGAAATCATCTTGTCCCTACAAGTTGCTTAACTAAATCTTTAAGCAGCTGAGAACTGCAAAACACGTGCATACTTCAGAGAGCTGCCTGGAATACTTCTATTATCTCTGTGAATTTCAATGTGGTGGTTTTTTGTTGTTATATTGTATTTGCTGATAACAACAAACTTGAAAAGCATTCCTCTGTGTTTATAAATCTTAGTCTTTGGACACACATCTTGGATACTCAGCCCCTGAAGGAGCAAGCTCCGCTTGAGGATCTGTGTTGTCCCTTCCTTTTCAGTTGTCACGTGAATTTCTGAGCAAATTTATTCCAGTCTTGATATTTAAGTAATTGTGAAAAATCTGCAGGATTAAAATGTTGACAGCAGTGTTTGTATTATCTTTTCGTGGTTTTATTTTTTTTCCTTTCTCCTCTGGGTGATGGAGGAAGGGGAGCAAACACCAGAATAGCAACAGAAAGTCAGAGTACCTGTTTATGCAGCTGTTTCCCTTGTGTGCACCTAAAGTTCAGAAGAACACAGGTAACTTTTATGTCTCCATTGATAATAATACCTAATTGCACCAAATACATTCTTTCGGGAGGTGTCCATACTGTTTCTTTTCAAATACCTAATTTAGAAGCCTAGGTCCTTTGTATGGTCAATGGGGAAAAGGTTAGATGTCTTATACTGTCTTCTGTTGACTTTATAGGGAATATGAGCACCTAAATTGTATGGATTGAATAATGCCACATTCCTGTCTCAAGAGGATTTTTTTCGCTGACACCCATCTTCTTGATGGTTAGGAGCAGAGGGATTCATTGACCTTGTGACTTAATTGCTGTAGTACTTCATGTCTTCTAAGTAGTAATCATAGATCAGTACCACAAATCAATCACCTTCTTGTATTAGACCTGAGTATAAATAAGGTGAAGGACTTTCCTGTACCTTGTTGCATTCTACCTGTGCAAAGCATGGCACCTGTGAAAAGTATGGAGATTAATAAGGGCCAAAGTATGGAGGTGAATCAGTATCCTATTTACTGCAGCAGTAAGTATTTAAATGTTTCTTTTTCTCTGGTTTGTGTATAGAGTAGTCCTGGTTTTGTATCTATAAAAGATGTTGTTATGATCTGCATCCTACAGCTGTTTCCTGCCCATAGATCTGCTGAATGTGCATGGATCATCTGACCTCTTTCTAAAACGCCAAATTTATTTTGTAGAGAAATCATGTTACCTTATTTACATTTACTTTTTTTAAAAAATCTTGTTTCTTGTGTGGAATATCCTGGAAGGCAGAACAAAGCCCCAGGAAGGCTGGCCCTGGAGAACTGTATCCTTCCAGTGTTCTGTCAGCTGTTTTTTACCCTCTGCCTTTGCACTTCCCAGCCTCCTGACCCGTAGGGTTGCAAACCATTGAGAGACCGGGGGAGACCAGCTTGTGTGAATTCTCACCCGCAGCTTTTTTGGTTTTCAAAGACTTCTTCATCCTGATTAAAATATTAAATTTGTCTCCTCCTTACACAGGTTCAATTTACTGTATTCCACTGGTATTAAAGTTACTTTACATCTGGAGTGATTCCACTGTGTTCCTTTTGGTGGCAGTAGGCTATTGGATTTACTGAACGTGGTTATTTGGTGATGTACTGGAGTGTTCTGGTTTGCTCTTCTGCTTCGGAACAAACTGTACGTTGGCTAAATGACAAGAAGAATTTCGGCATGAGGAGTCTAAATATTTTAATATATTTGATTTATAAGTATTTATTTTCACAAATACTGAGGGTGTCACCATCTGTAATAAATATCCTGGTACATCATTGGTAAAATATTAATCAGACTGTACTTAAGTAATGTGTGAGCACCAAGAGCTTGATATTCACCTATAAGATGCACCAAACTCTATGCATACACTTTATAACATTCACTAGCCCTCTTCTGTTGGTGGTTTTCATTAGGAATCATGCTGATATTTTTACCAGATTTTTCTAGTGGCTGTGATGTTTCATTTCACTGTTCTCAGCCAGGAGGCTGATGGTACCATTGTTACCTGGCTCTGTTGTGCCACTGGCATGCACGGTGTAGGTACATCCTATCTCGAAGCTATTTCTATGTTGTAGGATGCCCAGCTATTTCTAGTGATTACTTTTCCTCGTGCCTTTGGAGAAAATCTGTTGAATAAGAAACTTTTTGATCAAAAATCTGATCTAAAGGCTTGTAGGGGGGAAAAGCTCAGTGCCACTAATGGATAAAACTGTTTGGTGTATAAAATGCTCTGGAGGAGCACCAGCAAGCTGCGGGTGCTTTGGAGGCTGATCAGTGCTGTTGACATGTGTTGTCCCTAAAGACTGTCCTCCTCCTGCTGGGGACTGCAGTCCTTTCCCTATGAAGTTGTGTTGTTACTCGGAGAGGAGGTCCCAAAGCATTACTGCCCCTGCTTGAGAAGGAAGAGATCTTCATAAGAAGGGGTCTGCCCTTAGGTGAAAAGTTGGAGCAGAAAAAGTCGTATGGTCCACTGTGTTCTGGAGGTTAAAGAAAGGCCTTTGCATCTTCTCCAGCAGGGTTTCTGTCGATGGCCACTGATGGGAAATAAATGGCTTCCTGGATTTTCTAATAAGGGAAGAGGGTTGTCATTCTTCCTTCTCCCTTGTGATTCCTCAAGCACGTGGGCTGAGTCATGAACTCATGTGCAGTTTGCAGTTGTCCAAGCTTCTGCAAGGCTGAGAGGCGGAGCAGCCTCAGTCTGAAGACTGAGATAAATTGTTTGGGAAGAGTTAATGGGAGAGACTCCTTGCTTTCTGCCGGTTAGAACTGCAGTTGTGCCTGCATCTGCTGGTAAAAAGATAACTCCAGTGCACATGCTCTTTCGTCTCAATTCAGGTGAAAGAAAACAAGTTACTTGTAAAGCAGTATCAACAAGTGCTGTGTCCATATGAGGTGCTTTCTACCCAAATACGCATCTTGCGTAGTATTATACCTTTCACTCCAGCGAATGACTGTACTTATTATGAATAATTGTGTTTTTTATTGGGCTAGGCAAAAATACACTAACAGTAACTTTGCATAGGAGGGAGGGAATGTCTACAGTGTTACAATTGGATGTACATGAGAAAATTATTATCTTGATTGATGTTTGCCTGGAACAACTCAAAGACAATCCTAGCCTCTTTTTTTTTTTTTTTTTTTTTCCCATTGTATAGCTCACTGATCTAAACACAGCTCAGTTGCCACCTCTGCAGTGTCTGTTGTTGCAGCATAGATTTTCTGTTCTCGGTGTGTAAGCCTACAGTTATTGCTGCTTTCTTTGCCCTATTTCAGTGTCATCTTAGGAGGATAGAAAATGGAATGGTTACTTGAACTAGTACCTGCTGTATTGTGGTGATGAAAATGTTCATGGATACTGCCCCAAAGCATTCTTATTAGTGCTTCAATATGAATTATTTTAGATTTTAGGTGTATGTATGTGTGGTCAGTTCAAATAAGGACTGGTGCAGCTGGCAGCCGTAGGAATAACGTAAAGTGGAGGGGGAAAATTCTTCAGAAGAATGAACTGGAGAGGAAGGTTGGCTGCAGGCTGTTACATGGTTGAAAACCATTGACAGGACTGGTAACAGATCAGTGCCTCACTGCCTAGAACAACAATTTACTGCTTGTATGTATCAGCGAGAAATAACAATGTACCTGCATCATTCTGGATTTTTAAAATACTCATTATTTTGCGATTTCTCCAGTTGTGAAACTCAGTGTTTATGTTGTTAAAGCCTTTCATATTTGCAAGACTCTTTTCATTGCTATTGCAGTTACTGAAGAGATGTGCAGAAGGCAGTGTTATTGCTGGTAGCTGCAGGACGTGGAGGTGATGATATTCTGCACCATGAACAGACTTCTACAAATCGGGCTGTCGTTTGAACGACGGGGTGTGAGCAAAGAATCCACCTCCACGTGGCAAACCTCATAGGCTTCCTACTGCTGTGCAACTATGAGTGCAACTCCGGATGGCAGCCAGAACCAGGAGGACTCCCTCTGTTGTTATGTAGTTCATTTAGTAAGTGGTATTTTCTATAACTCAAGCGTGAGACAGAGGTGAAAGGTCATTACCTAACGAGGCCGATACAAGACTTGTTTCATTTGAGATTGTAAAGTGCCAATATGCTATAACTGTGCCACTTCAGTGAGAATGGCTTACCTTACATTTAATGGTTTACTTACCTTTTGTATCGTATCATTTTTTTATGTGCTTAACTATGGAAAAGCGGTAAATTAAAAGGAAGTTGACAGACCTGTGTCATTGATGTCTAAGAGGTGTAGTAAATTCCATATTGCCCAAACAAGACACAAGTTCTCTCTCTCTCTCTCTTTTTCTCTCTGTGTGTGTTTTTCCTCAATTACAGTGTTGATTATATCTCTGCAAGCTGAGATCTAGTTGCTTTGTCCCAGTTGCGGAGGTGGGGGCTGCCCTATTTGTGGTACCTAGGGCAGGCAGGTCAAGGCCAGCTCTTCGTGTATATAATAACTCTGTATTAAGTCTTCGTTTTATAATGCCCTACTGAAAATCTGCTAATGGTATCTTAATGGACTTGCAGAACAGCGGGCTGCTGAGAAAGTTGGATTCCCTGGTGGTCCTGATGCTTTGTATCCTGTTTTACCTTTTCCCATCCAAATGTCTGGTTCAGTTCATCACACTTGTAGAATTGTCATTATTAATAACACAAGTAAGTTTTGGATGCACTCTTTATTTCTCAAAAAACCCCCACACAGGTGTGATTAGCCTAAGTTACATATATATGTGTGTGTGTTTGATTAGTATATGTTGTGCATATATATGCCTGTGTGTGTGTGTGCGTACACATGCGTGGAAAGGGAAGTATTTTGATTATGCTGTAATTCATTAGTCCAGTCTGATCCCTGCAGTGTTTTTCTTGACCTATAACAAGCGTCTACTCTGATTGAAGACGAGGGAGTTAGATCTTGCCTTTGAAGTTCATTACTACAAATTAAATGCTTCTACTATTCTTAGTTAGTATTCATCAAACACATGCTGTATGGAGTAAATCTGAAAAGGGAAAAAGACTCCCTTAGGCTTCATGTGCAGTTTTGTGCCTTTATTTCAGTAACACTAATGCTCCATTCCCTGTTCCCAAAAGTGTGGGGGAAATGCTGAAGAGGGTAATGAAGTTCACGGCCATTATCTCAGAACTGGTGATCTTCTGGACTAGCATGAGTTGTCTTTCCTCTTTAAATGTGACCTATGAAAAGGGGAGAACTGGAGTTGTCTCTTCAATTTGATGCATAAAGAAGGACTGAAAGTGAAGGAAAGGCTGTTATTTAATACTTCTAGAATTGAGTCTGTTATGACGGGTGTGAAGGAGGATTAGTGCTTGCTTGTTCCAGGAGAGTACTGAAGTTTGCAATGGAGTAAAAATTCTTATTCCAGCCTTGCCAGTCTTGCATGATGCTGCCACACATCTGAGCAGATAATAGCCTTCTTTCTTTCTTTCTTCAAATATATATTTATATTTTTAATTGCAAATAAAAATTAATTTTACCGGGGAAAGAGACTAGTCAGTGGATCTTTTACATTGAGGTGGGCTTAATCTCTGGTAATACATACATCCTCATTTCACAGAAACTTCAGAACAAGAATAGAGTAACAGAAAGAGCTGTTAATGCATTGAATAACCAACGCCCTGCCAAACATGCAAGAGCTGTGGCATTCACTTTAGCCACTGAAGTTCACAGCTAGCAAAATTTGGATGACATTTAGAAGTCAACCTTTTTACAAGCTGAACATCTGAAATTTTCCATTTCTGGTACTGCTTAGCAGCTACAGTCTTAGTATGACGTACGCTAGTTTTTCTGCTGTACTAGTTTGTGGCAACTGGATGTAGTATATTCAATAACTTTTTTTTTTTAAAGCTGACAGTATCAAAAACTTAGTGGTGAAAATGCTGTGTGGCTAGAATTATTCCATTTTGTGGCTTGTACTCTCTGGATTTCTTTCAGTCTGGTGATCAAGTATGATGGAGCCTTAAACTCCTCAACATGTTGAGATGAGGTTGATTTTTTACAATACTTTTAATTAAAAAGAAGAAAAAGCATTAGCGGCACAAAATAGCAGATGCTACAGTTGTTACATGAAGTCTTTTGTTTGTTGATGTTTTAGTCATTGAGCCCAATGGGGCAGAAGTTGTCAGATAAGAACATCTGGCAACTTGAGCTGCAGTCGGAATGGCCGGTCTGTTCCGTGTGAGCCGCCCTGGCCAGGAAGGGTTGGCTGCAACTTGCTGAGAGGGCTCCAAGCTCATCCTTAGAGGATCATTGCCTTTAGAACAAGATAAAGCAAGTGGCTTTCTTTACAGGCAGAGCCCAAAATATCCCTTTTTAAAAATTTTGTAATTATTATTATGAATACATGCTTTTACACAGTAACTTAAAAAAAAAAAGAGGATTTAATATATGGAGTAAGTCAGAACTGACAGGAACACGGATGGCCTCCATTGTGAAGGATTAGGAGTTCATTATTGGGAAGGCCAAACTGTTGTTTTATTTTGGGGCATTTTTGTCATGTATTATGAACACCTGAAGCTTAAGCACAGTAGGTTTTCCATAATTGTTTTCCATTATTGTTTTCCATTGTATATAGTAGTCATATACAAGGAAACTAAATCTTACAAATCATACAAGGAAACCAGATCGTCCTATATTACTTTTAAGTGCCTGATGATTTAAAATTGGACTGTTTGAACAAAGCAAGTGGAATTTACCGTTCACTTTGTTTACAGTGCACAAGCACCTGTTTATAGCTGATAGCCCAAGATCTAATTCAGAGTACTCAACCTCTTATACAGTTGGTAGTTTTATAGTTGTATAGCAAGCCTGTGACTCCCTCTTCCTTCTCAACTCCCCATGGAGTTTGGTACCTGTTTACCTGCTCTCCTTGAGGGCTGTGTGTTTCACTTCTAAAGGTGACAGAGATCTTGGAATACATTTTTTTATCCCTCTAATTCTTAGTAATCTTCTATATTTACCTCTTAACAATGCTGTTTTGTGTGTGATTCCACGTAAGGAAAAATAGATTACAACAGAATCTCACTGAAAGAAGACATAAAATATACTGTGCAGAACAAATGTGAAATAATACCAACTTGTCCAAACAATTTTTAGGCTTAAAATAAGTGTTTTTCTAATTATTTTTAAAACAGTTTTGTAATTATCTCACATGCTTTCAGAAATGTATTAACTATACAAAATTTTCGTGTATCTTTCTCCCCTGTAATAAGTGGCAATATAAATACAGTTTGAGTGAAATTCTGTGCTTTTCCCAAATAAGGTTAGATTTTTTTTTTTCTGTTTGAGATGCTTTGGGATCTCTGCCAAAAGATTCCTACCTCAGCTTGGTGGGTAGTTTTTTCTTTCCCTTTGCAATCTCTATAAACCGTGATTCCAGGATTATGAAACATATTCTGAAGATATATGCAGACACTGAAGTAGTATCTGTGTAAAAGGCAAATAAGCAAGTCATTTTTACTCCTTGTCTGACGTTTACACATGGCTTTGTTGTCTCTCTTCAGACTGTCACGTCAGATGTGCCATTCTTTTATACTTTTTTCCGTTTCTGGTTTATGTTCTGTTCTAACAAGCTGTTTGTCTAAGTACCCTTTAGATTTACATGGTCAAATATGGTACAAATATTTTATACATTTGAATTAGTTGATTCATTTTGCATTTTTCATTAGACTCAATTTTTACCTTTTTTGAAATGAACAAAATATTCATAACTCCCTTTTTCTGTAGAAGAAGAAATGGCAGATTCGGGCAGTGTGCTATAATTTTAGTAGATGGTCAGATATTTGTAAGGTGCTCACACGTACGTGTTTACACAGTGTGTATGCATGCAGAGATAGGTCAGAAATTAATGCCCTTCTAACACCGTTCAGTGACACACTAATTTCTCATACATTGCCTAGGATGAAGATGATAAGCTGTGGTTCTGAGGCTGGTTGGGGTCTTGCAGTATAGCTCCATGGTTTGCTTCCCAGTGCTGCGGGTGAGGTGCAAGGGTCACCTGAGCTGTGCTTTGCTGATGGGTCCTCAAGAGGCTAGAGGTTGTTATGCTGCTTCAGACCTCTTGAGACCTCTAAGATGGCTCTCTTGAGGACTCTAAGGAGCCCAAAGGCACAAGTAGCTGATGCAACTTTGCAGAAGGACTTTTTCCCCATCAGTTACTAGACATGCCTCCTGATACACGACGAGTAGCTGCGTGCATGCCTCTATTTTCATATAATCATAGAATGGTTTGGATTAGAAGGGACCTTAAAGATCATCTAGTTCCAACCCCCCTGCCATGGGCAGGGACACCTGCCACTAGACCAGGTTGCTCAAAGCCTCATCCAGCCTGGCCTTGAACACTTCCGGGGATGGGGCATCCACAGCTTCTCTGGGCAACCTGTTCCAGTGCCTCACCACCCTCACAGGAAAAAATTTTTTCCTAACATCTACTCTAAATCTACCCTCTTTCAGCTTAAAACTGTTACCCCTCATCCTGTCACTACACTCCCTGATAAATATTTTGCATCCATTGTGTAGAGTCTCTTCCTGCATGACCAAAAGAGAGAGATATCTGTCTCTGGCTTGTTGTGAACCAGGTTAGAAGAGTGTCAGTTGTTCCTTGCTCAGCGGGAAGAGTGCTTCTCTTCACAGGATTAGTCTTATGACATGTCAGGAAATCTATAACGTCTTGTCATGAAGAGAAAATGCTAGAGTGATTTTTTCCAGTTTGTGTGGACAAATGGTAGGAAGCTTACTGAGTATAAGTAGCCCCCAATTTGACTAAAAGCCAAAGAAAAGCCACAGGAAAAATTGAATTCTTTTTGATGCCATGGACTTTGCTGTCTTGGAGCATTTGAGTACTGAAGTTTTTAGCTGTTTGGGCTTGTGATAGTGAAATCAAAGCCAGATTTTGTTTGACACCAGTTTTCACTGGTGGTGTCCATTGTGCAATTAGGTATGCTACTGTCCTGGTTTCAGATGAGACAGTTTACTTCATAGCAGCTAGCGTGAGGCTGTGTTATGTATTTGTGCTGAGGAGGTGGCTGGTAACATACTGGTGTTTATAGCTGTTGCCAGGACACTCAAGGGCTTTTCAGCTTCTCTGCTGTGCCAGTGTCTGCAGGTGCAGGAGAAGCTGGGAGGGAGCACAGCCCCAGTTGCTAGCCTGGGATTTGATCTTGGGTTTAGGATTGAGACACAAATTGGCCAATGGTATATTCCATATCATGCACGTCATGCCCAGTATAGAGATGAGGCTCAGTGTGGAAGTTATCTCTCTTGCTCTGCATTGTCTCTGTCTGGGTCGCCCCTCTGTCAGGGTTATCTCGGTCTCTCGGACACTCGGGCTCTTATCTCCGTTCTGGGATTGCGGTTTCGGGACTCTTCTGCTCCAGGATCATTAGCTGGGAGTGGGCTGAGCCTTGGTCATAGGGTGGTGAGAGTATCACTCTGTGTCACTCATTTGTGTATTTG
>NW_010101912.1:0-6985 GCF_000699245.1 Pterocles gutturalis
CTCCCTGAGGCACCAACGGTCGCTGCCTCCCGGTGCCGGCCTGCCTTGAGGCGCCCCATCCCCCACCCAGGTTTGCCCCTGGGCACCCCCGAAAAAATGAACCAGCTCAGAAGCAGGGGCCCGGGGGGCTGGGCTGCAGTCCTGTCCCCCAGAGGCAGCAGGGCTACTTGGCTGGGGCTAGAAAAGCCAAGGAGCACTGGCCACTCCGGTGGGATCTGAGGGTTTTGCAGCCGTGCAGGTAAAATGATGGTGCTTGGCCCAAGGAGATGGCTTGTGTGCTGGTGTTTGTAGAGCAGCAAGATCACCATCTGTGTTTTGTTTGTTTCCTGACAAGTGAGGATCAACCTGGACTTGGAGCTGAGTTGCATGCCTTATGAATTTATCTGTTTATCTATTCGGCCAGGAGACTTCCTCCCTGTTTCGTTAGTCTGCTGCTGGCCTGTCATAGAGTAAGAGTTGCATCCGTGGCACAGATGTATTCAAAGCACTAAATGGCTTTTGCAGTTATTAGGTGCCTTTATCAGCTTTGCTTTGGCATTTAATCAGCCACAAAAGCTATTTATTCCCTCATAAACTCCTCTGCAGCAAGCATTATCCTTTAATTAATCAGTGAAACTTACAAACGCTGGTGAGGTAACCTGTTTTTCACACCACCCAGTTAGGCTTAGGAGAGCTTGTGGCTCTTTTCCCTTTCCTTTTTTCTTCTAGACAGTTGTCAGTTGGCCCAGTCAAAGAGCTTGTTAGGACAGGTAGCAGTGATTTAGCAGCACGGCACAGGTAACACATACCAGCCAAATCACTGTGAGGATTATTCACAGTGGAGAAACTTGAGAGATTAATAAAAGTGAAACCCCAGTTTAACTCGCATTAAAATCAGAAGGGCAATCTGAACAGCGTGTGGCTTCAGAAGTAAATGACGTTATGGACTCATTAAAAGATTGGAGACAGCTGCTAATTAGGAGTATTTGAAGCTGAGGACACAATAACAGAAGTAGATGTCTTGTATACTGAAAGATTTCAGATGCATACTTGCTTTATATATCATGACTTTTGGTATATTAGCACTTAAAAAAATTCAAAGCAGCTGAAAAGCATCAAGATCTGTCTATGACTAGAATAACTCAATACCTTAAAATATCCACTTGAACAATGTTTTTTAGCATGGATAAAAGTTTTTTACAGTGTGGGCACAAAGTTTTGCTATTTCCACATACCCCAACCCATAACTCCATCAGAATTATATGTTAGCTTTAAACTAAAGCCGTTCCCAAATAAAAAAAAAAATGTTAGGCATCATAATTTCAAAATTTTATCTGGCCATACGAGGACTAGAATTGTAGCTGGAAATTCAAGGATCTTGTGTAAACCTGTTGATTCTAGCAGAGTGCTTTACTGGGGGGGGGGGGGGGGGGGGGAAAAAAAATTTCCCAAGGGGGGGGGAGGGGAGCAAGAAACATTCCCCTAAATACTTGGGATTTAGCAATGCTTTGTCCTACCTCGTTCCCATGGGTGACTGATAAAAATTCCTGTGGAATTGCCATTACCTGCTCAGAAATGTGATATCAAGAAAGAAGCTATTTTCATATGTTTATGCAGGTTAGTTACTGAGTTGCAAAAAGGTGTTGGGATCATGTAATCATCAAGTTTTCTGCAGACGTACAGTAAATGTTACCATGAACTGTGGATTGTATTTTAGGAAGTACCTAGTGATGCAGGGTGTAGAGTTTGTAGTTAAAGTGGTATAAATTTGATAGAGCACATGAAGTATGGGAGGGGATGTTGCTCTAAAAATTGTTTCAACAAATTTCCCCATCAGCAGTTAAAGTTTCAAAAAGACGACAGCATCCTGCCCACTGGGCCAAAGCAGTGATCATGCACTCCTCCAGCGATTTGGCCTGCAGTGAGGAAATCAGCCTTGTTAGCTCTTCTAAGTATAAGGCAAAACAGAAGTTAATGCAGGGGTCAGAGTTGCATCCTTTAGAATGTAATTCATCAAATGTGCTAGTAAGAACACTACTTTGTTACCATTTCTTAAATAGAGTGGTTGGATCAGAGCAACTTGAAGAAAAGGAGCAATCTCAACATATTGACCTTAGGACTTGTCAAGACAAAATGAAGCTGAGAGCTACTTTAACAGTCTTCTGCATCGCTGAACCCAGCCTTGCCACACCATAAAATCTCTTATGAGCAGGAAGCTGAAGGTAACGTCTCTTTGTGAGTACCGCCACTAGTGATCACTCCCCTACAGCTCTAGCAGCAGTGCAGTGCAAGAGACAGACAAAGGCGATACTATTATTCATGCTTTATTTGGTACAAACAGTGCATTTTAATCTGCCTACCAGAAATCAAGCTAGATTGAGTCATAGCTGTTGTAAGCTTGTATGCCTGAATTGTTCCTAATGTCTGAGCAAGCCTTTTCTTCCTGCTTCTGCCAGTCTGATTTGCAATCCAGAGGGGTTTGTAGTGTTAATATAGGTACACTGAATGGGTTTTGACTAATTCAGTCTCAGCTGAAAATGAGTGTGTATGTAATGGGATATTTCTGAGAAGAAGCCTCTTTTATTGTGCTCTTCTGAGTACAAGGTTTGTTTGGATGCTGCCATAGTCTTTATTGGACATCATAGCCATGTCTTTGAAGCATTGACATAATAAAAATCCAGTGCTGGCGGTAGGGAGCTGGTTAAATGTAAAACAAGCATAACCTCTCTACCCAGCCCAGTCCCTCTCAACCTTCTTTCTTTACACAGTACAAGTGTCAAAACTAATAGGCACCAATAAACGTTTTCTTAAGCAGAGACAGAGGGAGAAACAGATCATCACACTGATTAGTTTTTTCTTTTGAAAAAGGACTGAGTTTATTGCTTATTACAAGTGAGACCAGTGTATTCCTGGCTTGCTGTATGATCTCAGACAAGTCACTTATTTTTGGTCCTTCTGTTCCTTTTACATGTTCCGTTTGTTTTGCCTACTTAGACTGAAAGCACTTCAGGACAGAATCTGTCTCTCTGCTTGATGTAATGCCAGGTCCAACAAAGCTCTGCTTTACTTTGAAGCCTTTAGACACTGATGAAACATAAATACTTTCAAAGACAATTAGCAACACTGGCTTTGAATGGGAAGTCATAGCCTGGCCTGAGAAGGAGGAATTTTTACTGCTCTTCTCTGTCCACTGATTAATATTGTCTTGGAAAGGAGGAGACTGGGAATTTCTGAAAACATTATTAAATGTTCAAAATACTTGCACAGTTGTGGCAAACTTTGAAGGAGGTGGATTGTGAGTGGTTAGATTGCATTTGGCTGAAAATCAAATTAGCTTTACTGATACCTGTGTGCCTCAATAGCACCCAAAGCCCAAGAGAGGCTTAGTAAAAATTAAAGAACTCCCTGCCCTAAGCAGTTGCTCATGATTACTTATAAAATTTAACCATTAAGTGCCTTGAGGGAGAGAAGCTTGACGATGTGGTAATATTTACGCTGTAAAACAAACAAACAGATCAAAATAGGACTTACTTTGAAGAATGATATAAATCTTCCATTTCTTCCTTTATTTTGTTTCTTATTATTTTTACCGCAGTAGCTCCCAGTCAGTGTAAAGAGCAAGGCAACGTACAAACCCTGCCACAAAAAAGGCTTTTGTTCCCCCAAACAGTAGTTGGTCTCAGGGCTCGGTGAGAGGAACAAATTAAGTTGCGTAAGAGATGCCTGGTTAGACTACATTTTATAATCTTTTTCTTTCCAGAAGTTCCTGCTATCTCCGCTCTTCAAGTTGATCTACTTTTAATTTTTTTTTTAATTAGCCCTCTTTATAGAGTCAGACTGCATTCTGTAGTAATTAGATGAAGAGCCAAGATGGGTGGAGCTCTGGCAGAGGCATAGGGCTAAATATCCAGTGAGTGGAAACCTCTTAACCATGACCAGCAGTAAAAGACACAGCAAGTGAACATGCACTGATGTTAGTCAGCCCTGATCTCACAGGTGTGGAAAATAAGTGCAGTCAGAAATTCCTTCTCACTGATTTTGTGCCAGGCTGTGAAGAGGAGCACCTGCAAGGATAGTCACTGTTGAAATTACTCTGGCCTTTAATTTATTTGTTTTAATTTTAATTATTTTACTTAACAGAGTGACTGATGTAGTCATAGAAGGGAACATTTAAGTACAGGTAGAGTATTTACAGTTTGCTTCACACCACTTCTGGTGTACAAGGAGCTTTTAATGAAGGTAGTGTCACTAATTATTCCACAGATGCAACATGAAAGTTGTGGTGTGTGTGTTTTCACTCAGAAAATTTGTGGCTGCCAAAATGTTCTCTGTAATCAGAGAAAAAATTTCTGTCATGGGAGTGGCACAGGTTTAGATAGTCTGTTAGTATCATCATGGTGGACTGTTCTAGTTCACCTTCTACCTTCCTAGTAATTGCAGTTATTTCAGAAACAGTACTAGGTCATTAGAGCTCCTAATTCTGCAAGCAGGTTCATTGTTCACAGTATACAGTACACATTGTCTACAGTATATAAACCTGGAGGCAATATCTCGTAAATCCAGTAAGTTAGGTTCATCTGTATAGGCTGTTAGATAGTTGGAGAATCCTGAACCTGCACACTGTCAAGGGCAGTCAGGTCCTTTCATACTTGGCAATGCATCTTCACTAGAGCTAGCTACCAGGAAGGGGTGTGGGCAGCAGCACGTCTGAGATCTTGCCCTTCTTTGGCATCTGGAAATGTCACTTGAAATTCACACCTATGTGTCCTTACAGTCATTGAATATTTATTTTTTCTTTCTTCCTAAACATGTCAGTATAACTGAAACTCTTCTGATGAATTGTGAGAAAAGGTGCAGGGTGCAGCTTCTGGCCTGTTGGTGTGAAATGAAAGAGTACAGTGGAGGTCTACAAAATCACTTGCTCTTTGGATTTTGGTACTGTTCAGACAGGTACTGTATACTGACCTACTCTGCTTTGCCAGGACAGGCAATTCTGGGTCTGTGCAGAAGCAGCTTCAGGCAACTTTAGTCAGCCAGAGAGTTCAGACGGCTTCAAGGTTATGCAGCAGCTGAGTAGGAGTGTTCAGGAAGAGTTTTGGATTTTAGTTACATCCTTTTTTTTATTTTTTCAGTTTGGCCTGAAATATGATTAAGGCAGTACTAAAGGTTTTCTATACTAACGATTTCACCTTCAAAGGCATTTGCAGCTGTGACCTCAGACACTGTGTCTGTGTTTCACTTATTTCTCCTCTGCTGACAGAAGGAGGAGTTTGTGGTTGCTGTTCATAAATAGGATCATGCTAGAGAACATCCTGACTCTGTGCAGTCTCTCTGCCTGCAGTCTGTCTGCTTGATCTGCCAACCCTGAATTTTCACCTACCCACCTGATTTGAAAAGGGGCAGATAGTAGATTTTTCTCTGAAATTAACTGATGAATTAATGACTCTCTCTTCTAAGGGCCACAAATGGAAATGAAAGGCTAATTTCCTGTGCCATGCTGTTCAGCCCTGAATTACATGGCAGGCACTCTAAGTGATGCATACAATATTCTTAGAAACCATTTTGATGGTGTGTCACTATATTAGCCAGGAGCAAATGCAGATGAAAGGCTCAATGGATAACAAACCAGAGGAATTCCCTTCAGTCTGAGGTTCATGTCTTCATTCAGGAGTTAGATTTGGAATCTGCTTGTCCTGGTTGTTATCAGAGTATGTTTTGAAAGCACGGACACAGCTGTCCAGAAAATCTGAAAGAATTGCTGGCCAGCTCCTTTTTAATTTTTACAGGTTACATCTGTCTTTGATATGCTGCGAATACACTTACATGATCTATGTCCAGGTTGACAAATGTCTAGCTTAATGTTTAGCACTAGATCCTTTATAGCCTTTCAGTGAAGGGCTTCAGTTACATATTAATAGTACAGGTCTTTGTGCAGAAACATTGGTATGTACAGGGGTAGGTGAATATTTTGTCTCAGCATGTCAGATATAGCCATTGGCCCCAATTTGGCAATTTCTTCAGCGTGTACGTAGTTTTCAGCACATAAGTACTTCCAGTCAGTCAGGCTTGTGTTTGAGCACATTGCTGACTGGGGAATTTCTGGCTCCTATAGGTGTTTGGTTCTTGGCTGCCGGGAGTCTTCCTCGAAATTTAACAGCATTTCTGCTTTACTTTCTTGTGGTAGAAAAGTGGTAGCCCGCTTTGCTCTGTCAGCACAGACAGCAAATCTGCTTTAGCTGCCATTCTGTGAGGATCTATCATTTATGCATTGGACAGATAATTTGATCGGAATAAGCACTCTGCAGTTAACTTTGAGAAGCTAAGCAATACGTATTGCTAAACCTGATATTCATTATGTAGGTTATATGGAAGCACAACCTAGCTAATTGGCAAAAAATTGTACACAAGCTTGTTCCACAAAGTTCAGTTTACAAAGCCTAAAGGCAGGGACTGGGAGAATGCAAAACTGCCCACTGCAGGGTCCTGAGGGAAGTGTCAGACCTAGTTGCTAAGCCAATATCCATCATATTTGAGAAGTCATGGCAGTCTAAAAACCTGCTGACTAGAAAAGGGGAGGTATAACCCCCATTTTTAAGAAAGGGAAAAAGGAAGACCTGGGGAACTACAGACCCTGTCTCACCTCTGTGCCTGGCAAGATCATGGAGCAGATCCTCCTGGAGATTCTGATGAGGCACATGGAAAATAAGGAGGTGATTGGTGACAGCCAGCATGGCTTCATCAAGGGAAAATCATGTGTGACAAATTTAATGGCCTTCTACGATGGGGCTACAGCATTGGTGGATAAGGGAAGAGCAACTGATGTCATCTACCTAGACTTGTGCAAAGCATTCAGTGCTGTCCCACACAACATTCTTGTCTCTAAATTGGAGAGACATGGATTTGACAGTTGGACCACACGGTGGATAAGGAATTGACTGGATGGTTGCACCCAAAGAGTTGTGGTCAACAGCTCAACATCCAAGTGGAGACCAGTGATGAGTGGCGT